>NC_066874.1:13565317-13585317 GCF_022985175.1 Labeo rohita | reverse complement strand
CATAGTTTATTATATCTGTGCAACAGTTTATTCAGCCTTTCTTGTAACGGTTTTAAATTTTAGTTACTGTGCACGTTAAAAACAATTTCAGTTCAGTTTTATGGTGTAAATCAAATTTACACAAGTTTACGCAGGTGCCAAAATAAAAATGTGTGCTAAAGTCTCGTGGGCTGTGTCCGAAAGCCTAGTCAGCTGACTTGCTGCCTCTCTGCCTTATCAGGCATTGACTTCGAAGGCTGTGAAGGCAACTCCAGAAACAGTTTCAGACAGACTTCAGAGGCAGCTTAACGTGAAGTCGTTGCTAGGTTACCTAACGGTTAAGTTGTACATTTTGTAGAAAAACGATCATAAACAGTTATGTATAAATGTTTTAATAATATATAAAGACCTCAATGTCATTTTCATTAAAGGTCTGTGCGTCAGAAAAGACAGCTGAGAATGGCATTTTTTGCTCAAAAAATAAAAGCACTGTTGCAAGTATTATTGCAGAACAGGTCATTGTTATTAGTGGCTGTTTCGTTATTATTGGTAGTATATTGTAAATATTATTCTTATTTACTACTCATTTGCATCCTTTTAACATTTTTGTAAAATACTATTATTACAAACAATATTATTTATTATGCTTTTACACTATTACTATTCATAAAGCATATCATGGTCAAGATCTCATCTATTATATAAAGTAACAAGTCTAATTTCACCAGAATATGACACACATGCACAGGATTGTGGGAAAGCGAAGGCAGCGAGGAACACATCTATGCTGCCTTCAAAATTCGATCAGAAGAAGGTACCTCCAGAGACAGGAAGTGAAGCAGAATTTGGATTCGGATGTGCCTTGATGCCTTCCTGCTTTGGAATGCTGCCTCCAAAGGCAGCATTTTAGAGCTTTTGGACACAGCCGTGGTCAGCTCACTCATGAAGGATGCGTGTGTTGTGTAAATTCTGAACGGTGCTGTGAAAGCAGTTAACGTAACCAGTGAGATGTGTATTTAAGGACCTTAGCTAACTTGCTAATTTGTCTATTCTTTGATTGTAATTCTTTGGTTTAAAAGAATGAGTTAGTCCAGTCCAGTTTCCTGTCTGGCCTGTTCGCAGCATATTACATATACAGGGCTCAACATTAAATCTCAACATGTTCTTGTCCTTCGGACAAGTAAATCAGTCATTCACTTGTCCGAGTAAAAAACTTACTTGTCCGGGGCAAAAAAGCCTTTTGTTGTTGTGTTGTTTCCCGTAAATGTAATCCATTCTGAAGCAGTAGTTTCATCATTGCTCTAGTGAAACTGCAAATGCAACTGTAAAATTGCATATGCATAAATAATGTTATAAGAAATCTGAAATGCTGGAAAAATGCAATACTTTAAATAAAATTAAAATTAAAAATTAAAAATTAAAACGCCTATTTCATTCAATAAATGAAGCAAGTGGCCATCTTTATGAATGGCTCACTGAATCATTGACTCACCCGATTAGTTCAAACATGCTGAATCATTCAGTAATGAAACAACGCTGTGTGCTCGGAGATGTGCAACTGTTCTGCTGTCGCTTTGCTTAGAACTATTTTCAGTCTAAGAACTAAGTCAGTTAAAATTAACTACTTGTTTACTGAACTACTGTTGTATAAAATCAGTGTCACATTTGCAATCGTGCTGGTCCTTGGTCGTTTTTTTATAGTCCATGTTCATGTTTTTTTGTGTGTGTGTTATTGCACCTATTAGTTTTGATTTTTCTGTGAGTCAGATAGGCTGCACGAGCCTCAGCTGATGCAACCTTGATACTGTCCGTTATTAGTCACCGTTTACACTAATAAGAAAGCAATAAGTAATTTAAGTAATATAATCAAAATCATTCTCACCAAAGTTTTGGTGCTGCCCTAGTTATTGTTTGTTATTTATGTTGTAATCCGGTTACTTGTCCGGTCGGGCAAGTAAAATTCTCTTTCACTTGCCCCCTCACAAAATCCACTTGTCCCGGACAAGTGGACAAGCACTAATGTCAAGCCCTGAATAATCTGGAGTACCAGGAGGAGACAGCCAGAACTCTGGAGTTCATTCCAAAGGTAATGGTTGCATTCTAGGTATTTCATAGGTATTTCAGTACCTGCATTTTACATGTATATATATTAGAGGAAGTTCAAAAGTTATTTTTTCTATCAGTAAATATGCTTTATAATAATAATAATTATAAAACTTAAAAAAAAAAAATAGTAGGGGCAATAATTATAGGGGCAGCCGTGGCCTAATGTTAGGGAGTCAGGCTTGTAACCAAGGTTGCGGGTTTGAGTCCACCCTCAATACCACTACTGAGATGAGTCCCTTGAGCAAGGCACCGAACCCCCAACTGCTCCGGGTGTGTGTTCACGGTTTGTGTGTGTTCACTACTGTGTGTGTGCACTTGGACGTCACATCCTTTCTTAATAATCACATGCCAGTGCCACTACACAGGATTATGGTACAACTACCGAGCCTACAGGTATGTAGAAATCTTTGCTTTAATTGGTAAGTTAGTTTGAAGGATAAAGCCATAGATACAGTAATTTTATTTCACAACAACAATTTATATCATGACATAGTCATTTTTTATCATTTTATCTTTATTATTAATAATATGAACGTAGATGCAAATAACAAACTTAAGGACAACTAGAATAAAACAAAGACACAAATTAACTAAAAAGGGCCCTATGAAATTTTTCTAGACTCTATTTTAATGGTTACATTAAAAAAATATTTATCAAAAAGCATGTCTAATTAATTGAAATCATGAAATTTGCAGAATTTAACAGCAATTTATTAAAGTTTAACAAAAATTCTATTAAATACATTTTATTATTTTTCTCAAATTCAGTTTTGTTTGTGAATCTCTATTTCAATTAATCTTTTGGATTCTATTTTAATCGTTTACATTTTAATAATCAAAAGAATGTCTAATGAAATTATAAAGGATAACTAGTTTTGATAAATAATTAATTTATTATAGGCTATTTTTTTTTTCAGAAATACTGTGTTGTGTATTTACTGTGTTGTGGTAAATATTCCTTAAACATTGTTTTAATAATATTTTTTATTAGTAGTATTAGTACTAGGGTTGCAACGATTAATCGCACGATGTCCTGAGGCGCGTTTAGTCAATTTAGTCAATGTAGCTTGTCAGTGATGTATGGCTCTGTGTATTACTTGCCGCTCCAGCTGAACCCACGTGGTGGAGCTTTACTACTAATCAAAGTACCGGCTTCATTGACTAAACGCGCCTCACGACATTGTGCGATTAATCGTTGCAGCCCTAATTAGTACTATCTTTACATTAAGTAATATATTAATATATTTCTGGCTGTCAAGTTAAGCCAAACTTTTATTTTTGCGGGTTGCTGTGAAGACCTTTAGGGTCTTTGTTATATGACGATAGTTTTCTGCAAAAGAAACGATAAAATGCTCATGAAGTTTTAATGAAGAGCAGTTCTAGAAATTATGTTCATGTGTTCATGTACTCATACACTGAGGCGGCAGAGGCTGAAAACACCACGAGTGTCACACGTACGTGTGTAGTAAACAAAACTGTGCGTCTGTGCCATTCACCAACACAGACATGTAGAAATACGGCTCTTATTAAAATGCATTCATAAAGTACCGGTACTAGTAAAAACCTGAAGTTGGCACCCCATAAAAAGAAATAATCAGTAAAACAATGCCATTTGTTTGTGCTACATTTATGCTGATTTGTGCCGCAGAAACGAACGTTTGTGCTGGTTCGGTGTTTGAGATATTAAACATAATTTTTTGACTGTGTGACGTCACTTCCCACCCCATGTTGCCCAAATGACTCCAAACTGGCGCAGTTTATTTGTGCTCAATTTGTGCCTGTTTGTGCCGTTAAAACAAACACTGTATCGGTTTTCCTTCCCTAGATATAACCAAAATAATTTTGGGGCTGTGACGTCACTCTCCATCTCAGTTCGTCTAAATCACACAAAACTTGTGTCATTCGTTTGTGCTCAATTTGTGCCAGTTTGTGCCGTTGAAATGAACGCCAAATATATTTCCCCTTCTTAGAAATAACAAAAACAATTCGGGACAGTGACGTCACTCTCTACCTCATGCCTTCCAAATCTCTCCAAACCGTTGCCGTTTGTTTGTGCTTGATTTGTGCCCGTTTGTGCCGTTAAAACAAACCTGGTATCTCCGAGCCCTTCTTAAATATAATGGGAAAAATACTTGCTTGGGACTGTTACGTAACTCTCCACCCCATATCATCCAAATCACTCCAAAAGGTGCAATTTGTTTGTGCTCGATTTGTGTCGTTAAAAAACATTGCATCTAATTCCCTTCCTTAGAAATAACAAATACAATACGGGGCAATGACGTCACTCTACACCCCACTTCATCCAAATCGCACAAAACCGGCGCCGTTCGTTTGTGCTCGATTTGTGCCGGTTTGTGCCGTTAAAAGAAACCATGTAACCATGGCCTCTTTTTAAATATAACGAAAATTTCACTGTCCACCCCATTTAGCGCCACTGCAGAGTGTATGTATATAATAATAATCTTGGTTGTAACTAAAATTCGTCTTAAATAGGATATTTAAAGGGAGAAAACATAAGCACTTAATATGCCATTATCTATAGGAAATATGTAGCCTAACTGCAATTGCACGGTATGACTGCATTTAATAGCTAATATGGTAAAGTTTTTCTGCCCCCCTTACAAACGATTATTTACCGCACTGCATAAGAAAACGAAAAAGGACATAACGGACTGTGGAAAAAGGGCTCATAGATAAAATAGGCTTAAGCTATAGGTTACTGAATGTGTGCATGGCAGGACAAATTACCGGTCACTGGAAAAGACTACAAGAAATTGATATATACTAATGAAAAAAATACTTGTTTGGGACTGTTACGTAACTCTCCACCCCATATCATCCAAATAGCTCCAAAAGGTGCCACTTGGATCTACAAGGTAAAACGTTTTTGTATATATTTTAATGCATGTTGAAAAAATAACCTAACCAATTTAATAACGAATGTTTTATTGACGTTGTGAGTGCACACAAATAAAAGTAGACCCTTTGCAGTTCCGAATGATGTATTACACTTACACTTTATGAGCAAAAATGATGGCGTAGATATTAATTAAAAAATTGCAAGCGATCTTGTCGGCGCCTCCATATCAGCGTGCTGTAGCTTCCACTCTCTGCACAATGGATTGAAATGCACCTAAAAGCGCACATTTATGTTAAATGTTTATATTAATATTGTGGGATGCATTAATTGTTTTATATCTATAGATTTTATTTTAGGCAAGTCGTCTTGATTTGAAAAGGCTAGAACATAATCTATAATCAGATCACTGTCTGCTACTGGTGGCTTGGTCGGCAAAAAAAAGAAGAATTTAACAAACACAAAATCTCCCAAACATATTTCCAAAATAACTTAAAGAAACTAAAATAAATACAGCCACTTTGCCACTAAAAATATTAAAGAATATTCGTCGGGAATCCAGCACAAACAATTTTTTTTTTTTTTTTTTTGTTAAAGTTAGTGTTCATGCTGCCTTGAAATTTAAATTTAGTCATCTTAGCTGACTAAATGTAAAATTTTAAGGCAGCACGAACACTATTTTTTTTTAACTCTGCGGTGGTGCTAAATGGGGTGGAGAGTGAAATTTTCGTTATATTTAAAGAGAGGTCATAGTTACATGGTTTCTTTTAACGGCACAAACCGGCACAAATCGTGCACAAACCAAAGGCACCGATTTGGAGATATTTGGAAGGCATGGGGTGGAGAGTGAGGTCACTGCCCCATTTTGTATTTGTTTCTGAGGATGGGAAATAGAAACAATGTAATTTGAACAGCACAAATGGGCACAAATCGAGCACAAACAAATGGCAACATTTTGGAATGATTTAGATTGCGTGGGGTGGAGAGTGACGTCACTGTTCGTAAAAAGTTTTGTTTTCCTTATATTTAAGCAGCGGTCATAGTTACAGGATTTCTTTTAACGGCATAAAGGGAACAAATCGAGCACAAACGAACGGCACCGGTTTGGAGAGATTTAGAAAGCATGGGGTGGAGAGTGACGTCACTGCCCCGTATTGTATTTGTTATTTCTAAGGAAGGCAATTAGATACAATGTTTATTATAGCGGCACAAAACGGCACAAACGAATGGCACCTTTTGGAGCGATTTAGACAATATGGGGTAGAGAGTTACGTAACAGTCCCAAACAAGTGTTTTTCCCATTGTATTTAAGAAGGGCTCGGAGATACCAGGTTTGTTTTAACGGCACAAACAGGCACAAATTGAGCACAAGCAAACGGCACCAGTTTGGAGAGATTTGGAAGGCATGGGGTGGAGAGTGACGTCACTGCCCTGAATTGTTTATGTTACTTCTAAGAAGGGGAAATATATTTGACGTTCACGTCGGCACAAACCGGCACAAATGGAGCACAAACGAATGACACCAGTTTTGTGTGATTTAGACGAACTGGGGTGGAGAGTGACGTCACAGCCCCAAAAATATTTTGGTTATATCTAGGGAAGGAAAACAGATACAGTGTTTGTTTTAACGGCACAAATGGGCACAAATTGAGCACAAACGAACTGTGCCGGTCTGGAGCGATTTGGGCAACATGGGGTAGAAAGTGACGTCACACAGTCAAAAAAAAAATTGAGCTCGACCGATACATCGAGTCACGTATAGGCTTAAACCGTCATAAGAAAGAGAGACGAACTCAGTCCTGTCCCAGTACCTTTGCCTGAATTGAATAATAGACAGCCATGAATGGGCACATGTTGGAAATAAAAGCGCTGAATTTAATTCTCTCGCTGTTGTATGTTCATTAGTCTTATGAAGTCACATATAGGCTTAAACCGTCATAAGAAATAGCTTGAATTCAGTCACGTAATAATCCTTGCCTTAAATAAAATCTATAGATAATGGCATAAAAGAGTTAAAGTATAAAGCAATGTTAGTTTCAATGTTAAACTTGGATAAATGTGCGCTATTAGGCACATACCCAATACTCTGTGCGGAGAGTGGAAGCTAAAGCTGCTTACAGGACACGGGCGCACCAGCGCAATCACTAATCACATTTCTTTCAGTGGAAACAATTTCATTATTCCGCCATTTTTGCTCATAAAGGTAGAGTAATACATCATTTATAACTGTAAAGGGTCTACTTTTATTTGTGTGCACTCACAATATCAACAAAATGTTGCAAACGGTGCTTTTATAAAACAATCACTAATCGATTTCTGTTCTCAACAGGAGCGCTTCACAAAAATAAACCGAAATTCAGCGAATACAAACCTCACAGACATGATAAATATACCTATAGAAAACTCAAAACTATTACTTAACGAAATAAATCAAATCGAAAACTTTTTCATTATGTAATCTGTAATGATGCTTTTCTATTTAAAGGCGTGTCCAAAGAGAAGATGGCGAGTCCGGATCGGCAAATTCATCCTGAAATCACGGACTCAGAAAACGCTAGTTTAATAATAAATAATTAAAAAATCTCCTTACTATTTTCCCCTCAACACATTCATGGTAATTACCTTTGCCGGTGCTTTACAACAAGCTTTAGCCTATTGCATGCACTTGAACGCGGATTGCGGTGAAGGCGTGCTCGCTGCTGCTGCTGATGGAGACACTAAACGCCTTCCAAGCCGGTCTCAAAAGTGAAATCGAAAGTGAAGTCTTGTGTTGTTTCCACCAGCGCGGATTTTTTTCATAACCATAAATTGTGGATATCAAAAATATAAAAATAAGGAGAAGTCTAAAACAGACCCGAAGCCCGGCCCGCGTCTGAGCTATGACGTGAAACTTGGCCCGAAGCCCGGCCCTAGGGACGTAAAAAAGTCGGGGCCCATCGGGCTCGGGCTGAAATTCAGGGCTCTACGTTCACTCACCGGCTTGATGCTCTGATAGCCACCGCATGTAACTTTTAACAAGATTCACTTGTTTAAAACACCCTCAATTATATTAACATTTACTATAGAACCATTCTAATACATTTCTAAATATATACAACCCTATGGAAATCATTTATTATGTTTGCCAGCGATCACAGTTTGAGTATACTTCTATGTAAATGCATAGATAAACCGCGCTGTCAGCAGGCATTTCAGAATAGAACGACAAAAACAATTGTAGTAATTCTGATATAACATACCAGTTGATAAATACAATAAAATACAATGTTTTGTTTGTTATATTCCAATATTCCAGAGAATATTATTCTGTGAATTAACATTATCATTAATATTAACATCATTTCTTCGCTCTTTAGCCTATTAAACAGTTTATAAACTGTAGTTTAAAACAAAGTAGATATGACTCCTGTCCTTTAATAATTTTCTCCATTTGACATTCTACATTCAACATTTATTTTGCTTATCATTGTTGTAGCTGATGCATTTTATAAATAAAATGTTTTTATTGTTGCAATATGAAGATTAAATTTAACATGAAAGACTGCCAATTTTCAACACTTTTTAAGATGACTTAAAGGAGGAAAAACCAAAGTGAAGTATGGACTTAATTCACTCAGTCCCTGTTTAATTTATAACAGTAAATAAATATCGGTTCTGCATATTGGTTATCGGGCACGTAATCATGCAAATAATCAGTAATAAAAAAATCAATATCGGTCGATCACTACAAAAAAATAATGTTTAATATCTCAAACACCAAACCAGCACAAATGTTCGTTTTTGCGGCACAAATCAGCACAAACGTAGCACAAACGAATGGCGTGGTTTTGGTGATTATTTCTTTTTATGGGGTGCCAACTTCACGGAGGTCTAGTAAAATGTGGAATCCTACCATTTTTAAAAGCAGGGTATCGCAATACTTTTTAAGTACCGGAATATCGTGCAACTCTACAATGAAGTTGATTAGTCTGATGCTTAGACGACTAAAGCCTTACCCTGTCTTTCATTCTCCAGCTCTGAGCCAAAGCTTTGGATCCCTCAATCTTCTCTGTGTGGCGTTTCTTCATGAAGGCCAGTGGAAGGTTCCAGTCAGTCATGTCCACCTCCTCCTCCTCCACCAGACCAACCACAGGGGAGTGAAGCAGCTCAGCATCCATTTTCATAAGGAATCTAAAAAAAAAAAGGATACAACAAAAAAAAACACACTTATATAACCGTCTCTTTGCAGATCTAAAATGTAGAAAGTAGAGACAAAGAGCTGTTGTGTATTATTAAAGTGGTTTAATTCAATGATTTTGAACCTGATTCTGAACACAAAAAAGTATCAAAAGTAAACATTTTGGAGGTTGGAGCTTCACCGATTATATGAGACGCTGGTAATTTTCCAAATGTACAAAACAATTTATTAAACAATAATAAATGTTATATCAGACTATAACGTCTCCAGTTACTCACATAAACCTCAGTTCTTTGAAAAGATGGAATAAGACGTCACATCTGCTGATGCTGTTGGTAAACACGTTTCTCCTAGAAATACTGAAGCCTGATTGAATCACGCTATTGCCTTGCAATAGCCAATGGTGCTTAAACAAGCAAACCTGGGGTGGTCACAAGTCTTCTGAATGAATAACTAAGTTACGAAAAACCCTGAGCAGAAGTAACACACCAGAATCACAACGTCTTGTTCCCTCATTTCAGAGAACAGAATAACCAGTGATAGCAGATATGTATCAAATGTATAAAATCATGCCATGTTACTGTGAAGGATGCTCAGTGTAAGTGGAGCCAATAGCCCTAAAGACAGTGGACCTCATTCATGAACCAGAAGCAGAATGAATTTTTGGGGAAATCATTCGTAAAGCCGTTCTGACGTAAATTTTCAAATTCATTAAAATGTTTGTATTTTCAAAACGTTAGCTGGTACCAACGAAATGTACACCTGCTCCCTACCACGTGTAAATGGTGCGTAAAATGTTCTGTGTTATTTTTGGCAATCTGATGACACAGAATTCTGATGCACTGCCATAATAATTACAAGTTCATTTGCCCTTGCCCTCTTTTTGATGTTTTTTTGTTCTGTTTTGTTGTTGCTTTTATGTAGCTGTGTTGATAACTGTAAAACACAGCGATCGTTACTGTTACTATTTACCCAGCAGTAAATAGAGGATGGGCTTTTTTTAATATTAAGTAAAATTCTTAAAATGAGATACTAGCAATACTTTGCCGCCGTGCATAGCCTATTCCAAATCATAGCAACCAAGCGTCTCAGCTGGAAAAACGCTGTCACCAAAGTATTTCAAGCGCCACCTGCTGGTCATTTTAAGAAGAGCTTAATCTCAAACTGTTAGTAGTCTACTGATTTTATAATTGATAATGCTACAGCAAGTCCACACGCATCTAACTAGAAGTGACAGCCTGCTGAATAATCTGCATTATAAAAAGGAAAAAAATACAAAAAAAAAACAAAAAACAAAAACAAAAGTTATTCACGATTACGTAATGTTGCCAAGGTATCCCTTTACAGTGCTTATGTGCAGCTGTTTGGCAGATCGCAATCTAATTCATTTGTCTAATGCTTCAGTGACAGATCAGATGTATGACAGTATACAAGTTATGCCGTAATTAAAATGTCATCCAAGATGTTCATGTCTTTTTTTCTTCAGCCATAAAAAAAAAATGATGTTTTTCGAGTTAAACATTTCAGGATTTTTCTCCATATAATGGACTGGTATGGTGCCCCGATTTTGAACATCCAAAATGCAGTTTAAATGCGGCTTCAAACAATCCCAAATGCAGTTGTAAACGATCCCAGCTAAAGAAGAAGGGTCTTATCTAGCGAAACAATCGGTTATTTTCATTAAAAATATACAATTTAAATACTTTTTGATCTCAAACGCTCGTCTTGTCTTACTCTCCCTGAACTCTGTGTATTCTGCCTCAAGACAGTTAGGGTATGTCGAAAAACTCCAATCGTTCAAACACCCTCACCAAAAAAGGTAAAACAGCAGTATAAGACAGTTTTGAAGTTGAGAGAGAACATGAGATATACATTAAACAGTATATACATTGTATTATTGTTATATAAGACCCTTCGGTTAGGATCTTTTACAACCGCATTTGGGATCGTTTGAAGCTGCATTTAAACTGCATTTTGGAAGTTCAAAATTGGGGCACCATACAGTTTATTATATGGAGAAAAATCCTGAAATGCTTCCCTAAAAAAAAACGAATTTCTTTAAGGCTGAAGAAAGAAAGACATGAACATCTTGGATGACAAGGGGTGAGAACATTATCTGTCAATTTTTGGTCTGGAAGTGGACGTCTCCTTTAACGTTAATGTACTTTCAGTGTATATAAACCTCAACTAGTCAAGTGGCTAGTGTTAAAGTGCCTACTAGTCAAGTGCCTACTGTGTTACACACCACTGCTAAAATCCACCTGCATTTGGTGGCTTGGAGGGTGTTAATGTCAAGCCTTGGGTAATAGTATCTAACGAATTCTTACTAGTAATATTTAAACTCCATATCTAATGCTCAAGCGCTTTTATGACAAAAGCAGCAAGCACATTAAGTTGTCACAGCAACTATGTACACTGCACACGTATTATCCACCTTTTTCTTTGATGCGGAAGTAAGCCTATGGGTGAGACTTCTGGTTAATTACACACTAAAGGGAAATAACAAGAAGAATAACAACGTGCAGTAAACAGTAAAACTGTCTGCACTACAAACCAGTGCGCTCATAATTAGGATAATACATTAAAATAATATGGTAAGACACACCAATTTGCAATATCAAGCAGCAAAACAAGCTGTTTTATACAGCTAGAAATAGCTGGACGCAGATGAGACCAGAAACCAGACCCATAAAATTAACAAATGGCTGTTTCCATTCTACGCGAAGAAAAAGGTGGATAATAAGGGTGGGGGGTGGGGGTGGGGGAATTGATTCACATTTGAATCATGATTCAGTCTTCTAGTGATTCACATTGATTTACAAATTTTACAAATCAATTTTTTAGTTAATATAATAATAATAGCCTAGGCCTAATAATAATAACAGGATGTGGTCAGAGCAAAACAAAAACTGCAATGATGGAAGAAAAATGAATACATCCTGCCCCATTTTCAGCAGGGGCAAGTAATTATTGATCTTTTGTTATAATGGGAAGTAGAGATGCGCCTGAATCCATATTCACAAAGGCACGGAAAACAAACAATGGTTTCTATGGAGCCACTAAAGGAACATGGTTAGCTGCCTGCTAGGTTGCCTGTTACATTACATTACATAAAATTTCACTTACCACATAAACCGAGTAAGGAGAGATGACTGATAGGACGATGGCGAATGATTTGCAGATCCTGAGCACCACTGACAAACATCTAATCTGGTAAAATGTGTGGTAAGTACTGCTTCTCCGTTGTATACACAGTGTACGTGTGATCGAGAATAATGAAAATAAAAGTAAAAAGCGAGCATATTAATAACGGGTTTAATTTATATATAGTACAATTACCCAATGATATAATTGTGAGAGAAAGCATCAAAATATATATTTTTCTTCCCATCTCGTATTTATTCCCTTTAGGAGTTTCATAGTACACGTCATTTCCTTTCTAAACACTGTATTCGGAGTAAGGCACATCCCTAATGGGAAGTGTACCATTTTTTGATCTATTGTTGTTGGCACACCTGCTAATAAAAAAGCAAGCTCCAGCTGTTGCAAGATGAGAGAGATCGAAAATGATGGAGACGTGCAAAGTAAATGTGCACAAAAGCAGTCTTTCGTGCGCAACTTGAACAAACTACAACAGGTAAAGCTGTTAGCTTTGTGGACATTAATAATATCATTAACAATTCTCATTTATAATCAACAATCAATACTAATAGGGTTTCTTTATATTAAGATCTTAGCCTATATGCTGTGTTCTTTTAATGTGTGAACTTCATATTATTTGTAGTGCATTTGCCATCTAATAATTGCAATAAGCTTTGTGCTCTGTTACCTTGTAAAAAAGTATCAGCTTTAAAATTCTGCCAAATTCATAATGAAATTCAAACAATAAATACCATTTTGGCGCTCACAGATATAGCATGAGCGATCGCTTTAGCACCTCAGTTAAAGTGGCAAGTGAACCCATCCTATTTTTCTCTTTACTATTATAGTACAAAATAAACATGAATGGACATCAAAATGACGTAAAAAAGACGTAAGCCTACTGTAAGCCCAAATATATTTTGCTAAATATATGCGCTATATTGCATATTCATATTTTTACTTAACCTGTTGTCTACATCAGTGGTTCTCAAAGCATGAGTACTGGGTGCAGGTACTCAGGCTCCCTCTAGTGGTATGCTAGAATCACTCAATTAAATATAAATTAATGCTAAAAAACAAATACATTTAGTATTATTTGAGTAAAGTGTTTTTAAGCAGTACAGAACAGTTTTTATTTAACTTTTAGGTACAATACATTTTAATTTAATCATTATTTAAGTTTTTTTATTTACCTATTTGTTCCCACTTTAAGTGAATCTTAGTTCCCAGGACATATACAAGATGCTGCTATAAAGGAGGGGAGACAAACACTTGACAGTATGTCAAGTATGTCAGGTATGGCTGAAATGTTAAGGTGTTAAAAAAAAAAAAAGAATATATATATATATATATATATATATATATATATATATATATATATATATTATATATTATTCTGTGGCACTTATAAAAATAAATTTGGCACCTATTTTTGTTTCTTATAAGAGCCAATGGCTCCTTAAGTGATTTTTTTTGTCTGGAGCCCTGTACAGTGATAGATGCCAAATCTGCAATAGGTCAGTTTGTGAAATTTCATCCCTGCTAGATATTCCATTATCAACTGTAAATGGTGTCGTTGGAAAAAGGAAGCATTTAGGAAAAGCAGCAACTCAGCCACGAAGCAGAAGATCATGTACAGTCACAGAGCATGGTCAACAAGTGCTAAGGTGCATACTGCTTAAATGTCACCAACACTCTGCTGATTCCATAGCTGAAGAGTTACAAATTTCCACTTACATTAATATCAACACAAGAATCGTGTGGCGAGAGCTTCATGGAATGGGTTTCCATGGCCGAGCAGTTGCATGCAAGCCTCACATTACCAAGTACAATGCCAAGCATCACATGGAGTGGTGTAAAGCACACTGCCACTGGACTCTGGAGCAATGGAAACATGTTCTGTGGAATGATTAATCACACTTCTCTGTTTGGCAGTCTGATGGCTGAGTTTAGATTTGGCAGATGCCAGAACAATGTTACCTGTCTGGCCCTTTTCTATTTCAGCATAACTGCACCCAAGTGAACAAAACAAGACTTTGGCGATATTATTTAAATGTTGATATAAAAAAAAAAGTATTGCGAAATGACAACGTTTCCATTAACCGATGTTATGCGACTAAAACGTAATTTGTTCCTCTCGCAATAAGTCGTGGCAACGGATTTTGGTGGGATTTGGACATATTTTGTCTTTATTTAATCGAAAGAGGCATATGCTTGTATCTTTACGCAAGCAGCGTGGAGAGCCGCTTCAGAAATGTGTGCGATGCTGTTGGTATAAACATAACATCGGCTCCAGTGACCGTGTCCCTACGCGCCGCAGATGCGTGCAGTGTACGTAGTCTAAGCATTAATATTAGGGAAAGCCCCTTATACTTGAGAGTGGCTACGTATGAAGCGTTTCTTGGAGTTTATAGTACATTGAAGAAAGATCATATGACTTTTTACATATGCAATGTGACCTGTAAATGCGAAAAAGCCATTTCCATTGCAGTTTTGCAAAATATTCCTTTTTCGAATTGCCTGAAAAAACACCTCATGTGAGCATAAAAACTTTTTTGCGATGTATGGGAGTTTTTGCAAAATTGACACGTTTCCAACTTGCAATTTAAATTTGCACATCTTGAAGGGTATTGGAAATTCAGCTATAGTTGGATGACTGGTGTGGAGAAAGTGTTGTTCACAACATTCATATTTTTGGCACACTGTGTATAAATGCACATTTTCTCTGGGAGTAGCATAATTATGCAGGTATTTTTATATTTAAATGTATTTAAAAGACATACACACACACATACATATATATATATATATATATATTATTATTTTTTGTAACTATTTGAATACCAATAAATGGGGTCAGCTTTGATAAACATGACACAATAACATTAAGCTTACATTAAAATAATTTTTACTATCTAAAAAAAATTATGAGAATTAGCAGATCTGTAGGGATTACAATAAACATAAAACATAGTTGTTATCTGTGCTTCTGGACAGTTGTCATATAGCTATGTTTTCATCAGAGCTTATGCAGCCATTCAAAAGCACTGACTGGCTGCTCTCGAAACACTCCTGCAGTACTTTGACGCCATCCGTCACAGTGGTGTGCTGTTGCCGCTGTCTCAAGTCAAATATCAATCGATCTATGCAACACTGCATGAAGTCAAACACAACTATTGCCAGGGGTTAGCTTGACAGCTCTTAAAATTAAGCCAATGAAATTAATCAAGCTTTCCATAAGTCCTAAATACCATTTCAAACGCATAACGTTTAGACTGGTCAGTTGTGTACATTTAGAACAAAACTACCTATTTGTAGCTCATTCAGTGAATTAAGAGGGACCTTTCAAATAAACCAGTTTGCAATCACCATTTCCACACTAGCACTTGGTGCCACTGGTTGTGCAGAATAAAGCGTAACTGGTAAATGCATAGGCTCACAGATTTCAATTGCATAGTGATACTAAACAATCCTGCACTAAGACTCAAACTACTTGTGTTGAGATAGCCTGCATGTACTGTAAAGACAAGAGAAACCACACTGAATTCAATAATCTTAATTTTAAAGGCTTTTTAAAAACGAAGAACTGACCAATTAAAAAAAAAAAAAAATATCTGAAAGTTGCCAGCATATCAGTCTACCACACTGAGAGTCAAGTTACATTCAAACCAATTGCAAAAGAACTGAAGATGCAATGCTTCTTGCTAGAATGTGCTGCTTAAAAAAAATACCATGGTAACTATAAATTTCAGCCTAAATACCATAATTACTGCAGGTAATTTAAAAAAAAAAATAAAAATAAAAAAAATAAACATAGGATGACCCTCTAAAACAGGCATGGGCAAACTCCGTCCTTGCGTCCCTGCAGAGTTTAGCTCCAACCCTGATAAAACTCACCTGTCTGTAGTCTTCTAGTAATCCTGAAGACATTGCTTGTTCAGGCGTGTTTGATCAGGGTTGAAGCTAAACTCTGCAGGGACACCGGCCCTCCAGAACTGAGTTTGCCTACGCCTGCTCTGAACAGTGACGCGTTCAGAAACGGTGTCACTTCTTCTCTTTATTGATGACAGTGGAGGCTAATACCAGATTACAACACTTTTACTAAAGCACATATTATATTTGGCACCATGGTGAATTGTTGAAGAGAAACTGGGCTGTTTTGTGAATTGTACTCGCACCTCTGATCGGCAGAGTTCTCCAAAGCTCGAGCTGGAGATCCGCTGCGTCGGCGGACGATCACACAGATCACTCCCGTCAGCAGCTTAAATGGCAGCGTCCACAGCCTGTAGAGGATCTGCAAGCGCTGGATCAAGAGGTGTTTGCAGGGGGATCTGCGATGGCTTTCCTTTTGGTTCTGGGTCAGGCGCAGCGGCCCATCATCATCCTCAAACACACACTCTGCGTGAGCCACGACAGGCGTTCGATACGTTAATCCAACGGTCTCTTTCCGTGCACTTTCTGTTATTTTTGATGATGGATCGACACGGTAAAACTGTGGCTAATTTTAATCAGACTTCCAGCCGAGACTGTTTCTCAACATTTGCGCAAGGGCGCCGCCATCTTGAGGTTGACCCAGAATGCACTGCGCTTATTGGGGGCGTGGCTACGTATGAGGACGTAAAACGAATACGTCACCGCTCGTTATGATTTTTCTTGATTTATGTTAGCAATATGTATGCAATTTCCAAAGATATCAGTAAATCCTTCTTAGATTTTATATGGAAAAATAAACCTTACTAATTAAAAAAAGGACATTATATCAGGCAAAAGAGTAGAAGGTGGAGTAGAGATGATAGATTTTTTGACATTAACAATTGTATTTTGATATTTCATATTTTGGTTAATTTAAAGCCTGTTACATTTTTTTGATTTTCAATTAAAAAAAGAGATTTTTCTTTATCTATTGTAAATTAAAATAATAACTAGATAAAAAAGTTTGTCAAGACAAACTTTAAGTTGGCTTGAGAAAGCCGGACCAGAAAGATTAAAAAGTTTGAAAAGTTTGAAAACTTTAAAAAGTTTAAGAAGCTTAAGAAGTTTAAATTAAAAAAAAATAATAATAAGTTTGGATGGTTTTCAGTCTGAAATATTTTCAAGTTTTAAAGTTTGAATGCAGTCTGTCAGATAGATAGATAGATAGTAATGGTCAGATTATAGATAGATAGATAGATAGATAGATAATTAACATGTTGTTAGTATGATTCTAACATTATTAACAAGTTACTAGCATGTTCCTAGCATGTTTTAACATGATTAGCAAGTTATTAGCATGTTGCTAGTCTGTTTCTAGCATGATTAACAAGTTGTTAGCATATTGCTAGCACATTTCTAACATGATTAACATGTTGCTAGCATGTTTCTAGCATGATTAGCAAGTTGCTAGCATGTTGCTAACAAATTTATAGCATGATTAGCAAGTTGCTACCATGTTGCTAACACATTTATAGCATGATTAGCAAGTTGCTACCATGTTTCTGACATGATTAGCAAGTTGCTAGCATGTTTCTAGCATGCATAGCAAAGTTGCTAGCATGTTTCTAACATGATTAGCAAGTTGCTAGCATGTTTCTAGCATGATTGGCATGTTTCTAGCGTGATTAGCAATGTTGCTAGCATGTTTCTAGCATGATTAGCAAGTTGTTCGCAAGTTTCTAGCATGAGTAGCATGTTGCTAGTATGTTTCTAGCATGATTAGCAAGTTACTAGCATGATTCTGGTTGCTAGCCATAGATAGATAGATAGATAGATAGATAGATAGATAGATGGATAGATAGTAATGGTTAGATGATAGATAGATGGATAGATGGATAGATAGTAATGGTTAGATGATAGATAGATAGATAGATAGATAGAAATGGTTACATGATAGATAGATAGATAGATAGATAGATAGATAGTAATGGTTAGATGATAGATAGATGGATAGATAGTAATGGTTAGATAGATAGATAGATAGATAGATAGATAGATAGATAGATAGATAGATAGATAGAAATGGTTACATGATAGATAGATAGATAGATAGACTGATTGATTGATTGTAATGGTTAGATGATAGATAGATAGACAGATAGATAGATAGTATTGGTTAGATGATAGATAGATAAATAGATGAGTTTGAATGGATTAGAAATACAGTACATAGAAGGGAAGTTTGACATTGCTTGGAAGTTTGATGAGTCTCAAAGGATTCTGGGAGTTTTGACAGTTGGATTTTGAAAAGTGCTGGCTCATTTGAACATTCTGTCAATGTAAGTCTGTGGGATTTTTCCCAAATTTAATCGCCATTTTAACCGCCAGTTTGAAGATCTGGGCTGAGTTTGGAGTTTGTCAAGTTAAAGCCCTAGGAGGAGTTAGAGTTGATAATTTTAGTCTCAGAAGAAGAAGAAGAATAACTAGATAAAAAAGTTTGTCAAGACAAACTTTAAGTTGGCTTGAGAAAGCCGGACCAGAAAGCTTGAAAAAGTTTGAAAAGTTTAAAAAGTTTAAAAAAATGTAAGAAGTTTTAAGTTTGGATGGTTTTCAGTCTGAAGTATTTTGATGTTTTAAAGTTTGAAGGCAGTCTGTCAGATAGCTATCAACAGATAGCATGTTGCTAGCATGTTGTTAGCATGATTAGCAAGTTGTTAGCATGTTGCTAGCATGTTTCTAACATGATTAGCATGTTGCTAGCATGTTTCTAGCAAGATTAGCAGGTTGCTAGCATGTTTAGCAAGTTGTTAGCATGTTGGTAGCACGTTTCTAGCATGCTTAGCAAGTTAATAGCATGTTGGTAGCATGTTTCTATCATGATTAGCAAGTTGACAGAATGTTGCTAGCATGTTTCTAACATGATTAGCAAGTTGCTAGCATGCTTCTAGCATGATCAGAAGGTTGCTAGCATGTTTCTAGCATGATTAGCAAAGTTGCTAGCATGTTTCTAGCATGATTAACAAGTTGTTAGCATGTTGCTAGCATGTTTCTAGCATGATTAGCAAAGTTGCTAGCATGTTTCTAGCATTATTAGCAAGTAGCTAGAATGTTTCTAGCATGATTACCAAGTTGTTAACATGTTTCTAGCATGATTAGCAAGTAGCTAGCATGTTTTTAGCATGATTAGCAAAGTTGCTATCATGTTTCTAGCATGATTAGCAAAGTTGTTAGTATGTTTCTAGCATGATTAGCAAGTAGCTAGCATGTTTCTATCATGATTAACAAAGTTGCTAGCATGTTTCTAACATTTTTTAACATGATTAGCAAGGTACTGGCATGTTGCTAGCATGTTTTTAACATGATTAACAAGGTACTAGCATGTTGCTAGTCTGTTTCTAGCATGATTAGCAAGTTGTTAGCATGTTGCTAGCATGTTTTTAACATGATTAACAAGGTACTGGCATGTTGCTAGTCTGTTTCTAGCATGATTAGCAAGTTGTTAGCATGTTTCTAGCTTGTTTCTAACATGATTAGCAAGTTGCTAGCATGTTTCTAGCAAGATTAGCATGTTGCTAGCATGTTGCTAGCACGTTTCTAGCATGATTAGCAAGTTGATAGCATGTTGCTAGCATGTTTCTATCATGATTAGCAAGTTGATAGCATGTTGCTAACATGTTTCTAACATGATTAGCAAGTTGCTAGCATGCTTCTAACATGATTAGCAGGTTGCTAGCATGTTTCTTGTATGATTAGCTAGATAGATAGATAGATAGATAGATGAGTTTGAATGAGTTTGAATGGATTAGAAATATAGTACATAGAAGGTAA
>NC_066874.1:13465338-13527528 GCF_022985175.1 Labeo rohita | reverse complement strand
TGTTTGGATTGTTTATTTTAAATATTTTGTGCTCAAGTTGTAACTGATACTGTGGAATTATTTTTGTTGACCTCAACTCAGAGAGTGTTGTGGGAACATAGGCAGTAAAAGATAGAGTCTTTAAAAGATTAGTAAGGCAGTAAAAGGTTTGTCTTTCAAAATTGCACCAAATAAAGGAACCTTAGACATGATGTTTACACAAATATGGCCTTCAGTTAATCTTTGAATGGATGGGCTTCTATTTACTGCCTAAGAAATCAATATTTTTTTATCTCGCAGCTCAGTGGGTGATCATTTTGCATATTTCTGAAGCAGACATGTTTGACAGAATGCTTCATAATTACATCAAATACTAATAATTACTCATAATCAACAACTATATGAGGTCTTAATTTTAATTAGGTTTCATCAACAGCTATAATTTAATATATTGACATCAGGAGATCTCAACAGGTGCAGGTGTAACTTCTACGAACCTCTTAATGATTTTTAACATTTTGGGTGTAATAAAACAGAGAGCAGAGTATAGTATAGATTATTTTGCTTCCAGCTCACACATATCTTTTATGTTTGATTTTCTCAAAAGTTGTATTTAACTAGCTTAATTGATTTATTTGTGGGTGAGACTTTTGTAGATAAGAAGATTGAATTATCTAGTTAGGCAACTTAAACAAGTAAAGGCTCCTTTTCAAAAACTATGTGGGTAAACTAAACAAATCAGATTTTAAATTGCAACAACTACAATAATTTTGAGAGTTTTCTCTACAATATTTAATGGTTCCCAGCACTGCAGATACCAAAGGAGAGGCAGGTGAAGGTACAACAGGCAGAATTATTGTAGTCTGTTTGAGCCATTAGGAGAAGGTATTCTATTATAGACTGATACATTATTCAACACAGCTGCACACAGAATGATTATTACAGAGAGATCAGGGTCCAGTCCACTCTCTCTAGGTCCACTGTGACTAATGCTATCTGTTCAGGTTCTGACCCACAGCCAAATTCAATCAGTGTTTAAAATAACAAGCCATTGGAACATACTGAGTAATACGTTTTTCCTACGTTCCCTGCCTCTTTCACTCCCACATCCTGTTTGACTCCCTCTATTCAAGCTCAAATCAGAATCCAAAGAGCAAATACAAACTCATTATCAGGGAAAAGTTTCAATGTGTATATATTTGAGTTGTAGAAAACCAGAAATTCTTGCTACCTAATGGTCATTGAATTATTCTATAAGAAATGCATATTCTGTGAGATGTTGGCCCCATCCTGTCTCTGCAATAAAACTACCATGGCTGCTGTCACAAAGCTCAGCTATTGGCCATGCTGTCTGTGTACAGTGTCACTGAACAGTGTAATGTCCTGTGGCAATTTAAAAAATTTCATTAAGAACAAACTTAAACTTAAACCAAAAAAAAACCCTACAACTTAAAAAAAAATCTTAATCTTCCAAAAAACGCATTTTCCCACCTCAGGCACAAAATCCTTATTAATATTATCCTTTTTATTCAGGCAAGGGAGCTTTTATTGTACCACCCCGTAACAGACAATAGACCAATTCAGTGTTTGCATACAGTGATGACATTTTTTTTGTGGGCGGAGCTTAGAAAACGTCTTGGTTACAACTGTAACCCTCATTCCCTGAAGGAGGGAACGGAGATGTTACATCAATACTGACGTATTTGGGGTCTCCTTTGGGAGCCCAATCACCTCTGATCTTAGAAGAAAAAGCCAATGAAATTTGGCGAATGGAATTTGCATGCCACGCCATACCCCCATACATATGGGTATATAAGATGGCGGCATGCAACCACTCATTCAGGTTTTTGCTGAGGAGCCGAGAATCACCCGGCATCTCCAGCGTAGTTCACGATTGCGGCGAGAGGGACGTAACGTTGTAAGTTGTAACTGAGACGTTCCCCTTCAGTCGTACTGCACGACATTACGTCAATACTGACGTATTTGGGGTCCCTATGGAAAACGCCACAAGCCTGAACCACGTTATGTAATTGAGGACAAATGCTGACAGGCAAGTGTGTCAGGACAAATGGACTCAATCCGTAACCTGCCCAATGCCCTGGGAGCCCTCTACCAGCACAGTAGCGAACTACTCCGCCTAGTTGGAACTGGAGGGCATGGAGGACCCAGAGTTCACCAAGGGGAACAACTGGGAAAGGTGCACTGATCCGAAAGGAATGGCGCAGCAAGCCGACACCGCAGAGGTTGTAAAAACCCAGCCCGCAGCTCTACATATGTCTGCCAGAGAGGCGCCGTGTGCCAGAGCCCAGGAGGAGGCAACACTGGAGCCAGGATGATGGCATCAACCACCAATGGGCCAACCTCTGTTTGGAGACAGCATTCCCTTTCTGCTGTCCACCAAAGCACACAAAGAGCTGCTCGGGGCGTCTGAAGCTCCGGGTGCGGTCCACGTTGATGCAAAGTGCATAAACTAGACACAGCAACACTAAAGCCGGGTCTGCCTTCTTCAGGGGCAGCGCTTGGAGGTTCACCACCTGATCTCGAAAAGGAGTGCTGGGAACCTTGGGCACATAACCAGGCCGGGGTCTCAAGATAATGTGAGAATCAGCCGGACCAAACTCAAGGCACGAATCGTTGATAGAGAATGCGTGCAGGTCCCCCACCCTCTTGATGGAAGTGAGCGTGATCAGAGCAAAGTCTTAAGCGACAGATATTTAAGCTCAGCTGATTTTAGCGGCTCAAAGGGCTCTCTCAGAAGGCCCGTAAGGACCACAGAGAGATCCCAAGAGGGGATGAGTTCCGCGAACCAGGTCCAGGTGGGCCAATAAGGCGCAACCAACAAGACCTGCTCTTCGTCCTGCCTGATCTTGCACAGGGTCTGTGCAAGGAGGCTGACGGCTCACTGGGGGAAAGGCGTACTTGATTAGTCCCCGGGGCCAGCTGTGCACCAGTGCGTCCGTGCCGAGGGGAGCCTTGGTCAGGGAGTAAAACAGCTGGAAGTGGGAGGATTCTAGGGAAGCAAACAGATCTACCTGAGCTTCCCCCGAATCGACTCCAAATGAGCTGGACCACGTGGGGATGGAGTCTCCATTCTCCAGGGAGAGTGAGATGCTGTGAGAGCATGTCGGCTGCACGGTTCAGCTCCCCTGGAATATGAATGGCACATAGCGATTTGAGCCACGTCTGACTCCAAAGGAGGAGATGGCGGGCGAGATGCGACATGCGACGGGAGTGCAAACCACCTTGGTGATTGATGTAAGCAACCATCGACATGTTGTCCATCCGGACTAGCACATGTTTCCCCCGCAGCGCTGTCCAGAAACACTGCCAGCAACTCGAGGCAAATGATGTGCCACCGCAGTCGGGGTCCTGACCAGGGGCCGGTTGCACCAGCTGGGCGTACGCCCGGTTGTAAGACTAGGCTGGACGTAAAATGCGCTTTAAGTCGTGCGAAGAATTTATACCCGTTGCACCATCTCGGCGTAGTGCTACATCTGAGACTAAATCTTACGCCTAGTCAAAGGTAGGCATAAAGTGAAAAGTCACGATTTGCTCGGACATGATTCGTTTTTAATTACTTACTGCAGACGCCAGCTGTAACGTTTATGGTCTTTTTCGGGGAGAATAATGTGGCCTGTAAACAATTATTATAGGGACACATGCAAGCAACGCACAAACTTTGTGCAAGAATTATAAAAGTGAAAGTAAAAAATAAACTACAGCTAACACTGTATTAACGGCACAAATTCTCTCAGACACAACGAGAGACGAATCTACTTTACCATGCTGATAATGGTATATAACTGTCTTAAAGTATTCCCTTAATTTCTTTAATTTAATTTCTATTCGACATCTTGCTGGGACAGTATAAATGGTTGGAAATACTTAACGTCTTTAATTCGTCTCATCATTTGCAGAGTTCCTGGCATTCAATAATAGCAGTAAGTTTTGTGCTTACTTTTTAATCAGAAATAAAGCGTCAGCTTTCAAATTCTGTCAATTCTATCACAAACCCTATAATCTATAAATGTGGTTTTTCAGCCACAGAAAAATGTCAAGAGGCTAAAATGCACAATTGTCACGTAAATTTAAATTTACCTCAGGAAATACTTTCGTTGTACATAAACTCGATAGCAAGAAAAAAAAATAACTCTAGAGATAAGCATTGTATTACATTCATTATATTTTACTTAACCTGTCGCCTTTATTTTTAGTGTTAGTCTGAAGAAATATGTCACGGGAATGTGCAGGGAGACCTCAGATACAAAAACGTGGACATTAGGATATATTTAGTTAATGAAATTATTTCGCGTTGGCTTCACTTGTGTTACATGTCTCCTTGAGTTTCTGTTTATTGGACTGTTCTGTTTTGGTTTTTCCCATTGTCTCCCCCTGTTGTTCTGTTGAATTTGGTTTCCTCCTGATTATTGTGTTCACCTGTCCTTGTAATTAGTCACTCTTTATAAGTCGTTTGCTCCTGAGTTTCATTGTGTCGTCTTAATGTTAATTTTGATTGTGAGTTTCTTGTATCGCTGTTATGAGTAATTAAATACGTTGTTTGATTTATTTCTAGTTCCTCGAGTTTTCTCTCTGGCTCCTCATCTCACAGCAGCCATAACAGAAGACGACACCAAAACAATGACGGCTGAGGAACGGCTGTGGAGTTTGCGGCAGGGCGGTCGAGAGTTGGAACGGTATGTGGCGGATTTCATTGAGCTGTATCATCTGGTGAGCTGGCCCGACGCCTCTTTCGGCATCGTGTTTTTGTTGGGGCTGGACAAAGATACCTTCCGATGCGATCTCCCTGTTCACGATTACCCGCTGATTGATTTTATCAATATCATTCTTTATTTAAACTGCTCTAATTTCGAGATAGAACAAATAGAGAATGCTAGTCAGATGCATCGTCCAGCCCTCTCAGAAGCACGCCACATCGCGCCAGCTCACCCGATGCCAAGAACCTCCACATACCGCTCCATCGGCTCAGACTGCCTGCCATGCCCCGAACGCCCTAAATTTCCTGTCATCATCCAAAGCTCCACCGCTGTCCTCAGCCCGATGCGGCAGGTCTCATCCCCGCGCTCTCGTCTACCGACCGCAGCCCAACGCTCAGTACTGTCGGCAGCCAAGTCAGAGTCAGCACCCAAGATGGCTGCCGCCAAGTCAGAGTCAACATCCAAGATGGCTGCCGCCAAGTCAGAGTCAGCACCCAAGATGGCTGCCGCCAAGTCAGAGTCAGCATCCAAGATGGCTGCCGCCAAGTCAGAGTCAGCACCCAAGATGGCTGCCACCAAGTCAGAGTCAGCACTCAAGATGGCTGCCACGCCAGAGTCAGCACGCAAGATGGCTGCCACGCCAGAGTCAGCACGCAAGATGGCTGCCACGCCAGAGTCAGCACGCAAGATGGCCGTCACGCCAGAGCCTGTCGCAAAGATGGCCGCCACGCCAGAGCCTGTCGTAAAGATGGCCGCCACGCCAGAGCCTGCACCCAAGATGGCCGCCATGCTAGAACCAGCCCACATCAAGTCTGATGCTCCAGAACCAGCTTACGCCATGTCAGCCAAGCCAATGCCCGCTAACGTCATGTCAGCCAAGCCAGCGCCCGTTCACGCCACGTCAGCCAAGCCAGCGCCCGCTCACGCCACGTCAGCCAAGCCACAGCCTGCTCACACCACGTCAGCCAAGCCACAGCCTGCTCACGTCAAGCCAGCCAAGCCACAGCCTGCTCAGGCCACCTCAGCCAAGCCACAGTCGGTGCACATAGCGTCAGCCAAGCCGCAGGCTTTTCACGTCATGTCTTCTGCTCCTGAGTCTGCACCCATCACGACCGCCCTACCAGCCGCTGTTTCTGCAAGGCCAAGTCACAGCACAGCTACTGTTTCTGCAAGGCCAAGTCACGTCACTACTGCTGTTCCTGCACAGTCAAGTCACGTCACAGCTGCTGTTCCTGCACAGTCAAGTCACGTCACAGCTGCTGTTCCTGCACAGTCAAGTCACGTCACATCCGCTGGTCCTGCAAAATCAAATCACATCACAGCTGCTGTTCCAGCAGAGTCAAGTCACGTCACAGCTGCTGTTCCCGCAAGGTCAAGTCAAGGCCATGGCTTTGTGAACTCCCTGACCCGCCATGGCCTCACAAACTGTTTATACGGCCATGGTCTCCTGAACTCCCGCCCTGGCCTCACGAACTGTCTACCCGGCCATGGCCTCCTGAACTCCCTGATCCGCCATGGCATCATGAACTGTCTGTCCAGCCATGGCCTCCTGAACTCCCTGATCCACCATGGCCTCATGAACTGTCTGTCCGGCCATGGCCTCCAGAACTTCCTGATCCGCCATGGCTCCCTGATCCACCCTGGAGGCTTTCCCTGGCTAGTACGTTCCTGTCCCGTATCAGCCTCCAGGGCGCCCGCCCTCCCTCCCCGGTTGTATTGTTACGATGCGGGACGCACCTGCCGGGAGGGGGGTGTAATGTTACATGTCTCCTTGAGTTTCTGTTTATTGGACTGTTCTGTTTTGGTTTCTCCCATTGTCTCCCCCTGTTGTTCTGTTGAATTTGGTTTCCTCCTGATTATTGTGTTCACCTGTCCTTTTTAAACCAAGTTTTTTACGTCTAGCTGGTGCAACCGGCCCCAGGAGCCTGAAGCTGCTTGCCCATTGCATACAGCTCCCCAGCCAATCCTGGAGGCATCCGTGTTGACAACCACGTGCCTGGAGATCTGGCCTAAGGGCACTCCTGCCCAAAGGAATGCTAGGTCTGTCCAAGGGCTGAAAAGGCGGCGACACTCTGGGGTAACACCGACCCGAAACGTGCCACGGTGCCATGCCCATCTCGGGATCCGGCCATGGAGCCAGTGCTGGAGCGGTCTCATATGAAGCAAGCCGAGCAGTGTAACTGCAGCTGCGGCTGCCATATGCCCCAGGAGCCTCTGAAAAATGTTTAGAGGGGCCGCTGTCTTGTGCCTGAATAGACTCAGACAACTGATCACTGACTGTGCGTCCTCCTCTGTGAGGCATGCCATCATGTTGACCGAATCCAGCTCCAACCCGAGAAAAGAGATGCTCTGCACAGGGGAGAGCTTGCTCTTCTCCCAGTTGACCTAAAGCCCTCAGATCTCGCGAGTGAGCTATTATCAGCCAGTCGTCAAGATAGTTTAGAATGCAGATGCCCTGCTCCCAAAGTGGTCCAAAAGTGGACCATGTCCAAAAGGGAGAACTTTGTACTGATACGCCCGACCCTCGAAAGCAAACCGAAGAAATGGTCTGTGTCGAGGCAGAATCAAGACATGAAAGTACGTGTCCTTCAGGTCGATGGCTGCAAACCAATCCTGGTGACGAATGCATGAAATAATGCGCTTCGAGGTTAACATTTTGAATGGCATGATTTTGAATAGGACCGATTCAAAACTTAAAGATCCAGGATGGGTCGTAACCCACTGCTCTTCTTCGGTACGATGAAATAAGGACTGTAGACGATTTCATCTTGGCTGGAGGGACCGGCTCGATTGCATCCTTCGCCAGGATAACTGCAATCTCCGCACGCAGGACAGTGGCATCTGTGTCTGAGCAGACAGATGTGAACAAGACGCCCCTGAACCTGGGTGGGCACCTCGCGAACTGGATCACGTAGCTGAGTCTAACCGTCCAGATCAACCAACGTGACAGGTTGCGAAGCGATAGCCACACCTCCAACCTGCGTGCTAGTGGGATCAGCGGAGTGGGTGACATACCGATGGTGGGGCAGCCAGGGGAAGGAAGGTGACTCAACGTGGAAGGCGCAGCGTCCCACAGAAGAGTTGAGCAGCGAGGAGCAGCACTTACCTTCTCATTCCGATCACGCAGAGGTGGCGAAACTATACTCCGAGCCCGAGTCTGAGGAAGCTGGAGACTCCTTAGATGGTGGCGGGGGCGAAGTGGATGTAGAAGCCGCAGGGGGCGCCCTCAGCGAAGAGCAGACAAAGGCCTGGCCGCTGGTGGCTTGTTGGACTCACGCCGGGGCAAATTGTGCTTAATAGCCTGCGTCTGCTGAGAACTGCTGGGTGAAGTCCTCGACAGTGTCGCCGAAGAGGCCAGACTGGGAGACGGGCGCGTCAAGAAAGCATACTTTGTCGATGTCGGCCATCTGCGCCAGGTTCGAGTGTAAGCCCTACGCTGGGCTTTGCAATGTCCAACTTTACCATAAATATTTACACCTGTTGAACCAGCTAAAATTACGCTCATAGTTGCACATGGTTCACATTCTCCCCCAGAGATAGCAGAGACGACATCCACGCTGCAATGGCTGCAATGGCTGCAACTACTAATATAAAACTGAATTGCTCAAGACATCATAAAGAGTGAAGCCATAATAATTTCATTAACTAAATATTTCCTAACAAGTCCGCGTTTTTGTATCTGGGGTCTCCCTGCACATTCCCATGATATATTTCTTCAGACTAACACTAAAAATAAAGGAGACAGGTTAGGTAAAATATAATGAATGTAGTACAATGCTTCTTTCTAGAGTTATTTTTTTATTTTATTTTTTTCTAGCTGACTATCGAGTGTGTGTACTATGAATGTCTTTGAGGTAAATGTGAATTTACATGACAGTTGTGCATTTTAGCCTACTGACATCTTTCTGTGGCTGAAAAAACACATTTATAAATTGTATTTTGTGACAGAATTGACATAATTTGAAAGCTGATACTTTATTTCTGATTAAAAATTAAGCACAAAACTTACTGCGATTATTGGATGGCAGGAACGCTGCAAATGATGAGAGGAAGTAAAGACGTTAAGTATTTCCATGCATTTATACTGTCCCAGCAAGATGTCGAATAGAAATATTAAGGGAATAATTTAAGACAGTTATATACCGTTATCAGATTCATCTCTCGTTGTGTCTGAGAGAATTTGTGCCGTTAATGCAGTGTTAGCCGTAGTTTTTTTTCTTTCACTTTTATAATTCTTGCGCAAAGTTTGCGCGTTGCCTGCATGTGTTTCTTAACCCCTCCCCCATAATAATTGTTTATAGGCCACATTATCCTGCCCGAAAAGACCATAAACGTTACAGTTGGTGTCTGCAATAATTAATTAAAAACTAATCATGTCCAAGCAAATCGTGACTTTTTACTTTACGCCTACCTTTGACTAGGCGTAAGATTTAATCTCAGACGTAGAACTACGCCTAGATGGTGCAACGGGTATAAATTCTACACACGACTTATAGCGCATTTTACGTCCAGCCTAGTCTTACAACCGGGTGTACGTCCAGCTGGTGCAACCGGCCCCTGGACTACCATGGTAGACATCACCTGGCGAAGTCGGTCGCTGTACGCAGCTCCTGCATTAACCCTTTGTCAGGCCTACCCTCATGCAGCTGTTTCAATGCCTGGGCCTGGTGGACCTGCAGGATGGCCATGGCGTGCAGCACGGAGGCAGCCTGCCCGCCACACTATAGGCCTTCACAGCGAGAGCCAACGAAAGCTTACTGGGGGACATGCTCCACCTGGGGGATGTCCACGTACTATTGTTGAGTTAAATCGAGTTATAAAGTCCGAACTAGGAGCTGTAAACTTGCATTTGCGAGAAAAAAAAGTCAGAGTTGTGTAATAAAATAAATGTTATGTAACCTGTTAATAGTAAAAGGTTTAAATATAATGTCATGCTGTTACTGTACAGCTAATACAATGTGTCCTCTACAAACAGCATATGTGAATATTATGTAAGCATATTGTTTAAATTAAATGTATGCTTTAAAAATAGAGTAGTCATAGCAGTTATCATCCATAGTCTGTCCATTTAAACGTCTGACGACAGTATTCTATAAAATTATTTGCATTCCGATTCCGGCATTAAAAGGCACAATTTTTTTTCTTATTCCATGGATTTTACCTGTTTTCCTCCACTTGTTACCAGTGTTTTTCTGCCACCACTATGCACACACAGCTTTAAGTGACGGAACTGTGACGTCTACTACTAAGTGGTATGTAGGCTCGTTTGAGATGAGCAAAAACTGCGCAGAACTGATCACCGATGATCACCGCGAGATGCATGCCATTAAGAAATGTGTCAGAGTTACGTTCACCTTGCTCTGATGTCATGCTGACGTGTGCCAAAAAAACTCTCGCTGTGTGGGATTGAGCAGTCGGGCGCAGTAGACTGCGCTGACCAAAAGCACGATGGGAAACGACTGGCTGACGACACAGCTTAATACTCAGGCAGTTCACATATCACGTCTTTTGCGCGCTCAAGTTCGTTATTTCAAATGTAGACGCGGGGCAGCCGTGCTCATAATGGAAGTGACGCGGTCGCAACGCATTCAGTTTTTCTAACCCTAACCCATGTGACAAGAACCAACTAATTAGCTTTATCTTTTCCTGTAACAACATTGAAAGCTCAGCCAAGATGGAGAAAAAGCTGATCATAGTTGTACAGGGATAGCCATTTTTAAATAAATTTAGTATCAGAGCTACAGCAAGCGATTTTTAGTACTGGAAATCTGTTTGCGGTTTGCTGAAACTTTGTCTTCATTGAGAGCGTGCTCTGTGCGTTTTTAGGCGCGACGTGAATGGCCCCTTGCTTGCTCTCACATTACTCTTAAAAAAAAAAAATCTGAGTATTTGTGAATGTCTATCTTTTCTGCATCTTGCAAAGAAGAACTTGCTTGCTTTCACATTACACTACAATATGTATATATATATATTGTGACTGATCTATCATTTATCTTTTTTCAAAGAATTGCCAGGGAATTGCTGTGGTAAACCAGATTCAGTCCCTGAATTGAGGACATTTTTTGACTCATGCGGTTCTCTGAGTGTTTCAATTCTAGAAGAAACCAGAAAGCAGTTGGAGCAGTTGCCTTCAAAGTAGCAGAAGCGGATAGACTGGATGCTGTTCAACAAATGGAGAGAGAGCGAACAAAGCAACAGAAACAACGAAAAGACGTACCAACAGAGTCTGTAGCTCTTAATGCTGTGCAAACCCCAAAGCAGAAACAAGAAGATGAAGATGTGGCATGCACAAGACATTGCCCTCCTCCCTACAGACTCCTGACCAATCAAACAGCCCAGACAAATGCAGCTGAGAAAGTGAAGGTCTATTCTTCCCCAATCCAGGATCAGGAAAAGATTAAACCCGATGACACTGAGACAAAGACTGATAAGCAACTGGTCTTGCTGCCAAAAAAGAGATAAACAAATTTGTTTCGACACACAAGAAAACATTGGAACACATGTTTATTTTATCCCTGCCTTTCAGACAGAAAACATCACAGTCAGGGACCCTGAGGAGAAAGATAACAACAAGATCCAAGCCCAGACCGGGGAGTCAAGAAGCTCGCAACTTGCTGATGATCCAGTTTCCTGGAAAAGGAGGGCCCATCTGGGTGGAACAACCTTGGAACATAGAGGAACTCCGAAATGTGGCTGCTGCACTTCCAGACCCAGAAAAACTGGTGGAGCGTCTTATCAGAGCAGTGGAAAACTTTAATGCCATATACAGACCCACAGGCCAAGACTGGGCAGCTATCTTCAGCAACAAGCTGGCTTTGAAATGGACTGAGGTACGTGGAGCTGAAGGTGATGCTTTCAACCCAAACACTATGAGAATAAATGCTGATGCAGGTGCAGAGTGAACCGACATTCCAGGATGGCAGCCCACTTGGAATAGGATGATTGCCAGAATGAGCAATGTCCCTTCTGTGTCCTAACTGCAGAACAGTCCCTAACACAAAACAGCTAAAGGAGGTGATGGTGAGTGCTTAACATGCATGCCTAAAAACAACTGTTGATGTGTGAAAGTGCTGGCCCTCCAGAGGGCCCTGATAACACAGGCACACTAAAACATCATTTTGTGAATGGACTCCTCCCTGATTTGCAAAAAGCAGTAAGACTGACTTGCATTAGCTGGGAAAAACAAACTATGAAGTTCATCAGCAGACCAGGTGTTAAAGGCCAGGGCAGAGGTTGATGGTCAAGAGTGTGCCATCAAGTGGCATCATATCAGTGGAAAACTACTGCCGATCACTGTTACAATTGTGGTGATTGGGCCAAGGACTGCCCAGGAGAGAGGAAACAACGTCTCACACATGAACCTCCTCCTTCCATTTAACGACCCTTGGTCTCCATCATCAAGTATGAGAGACCATGAACAGGATAAGGCGAGAGAGACTCAACCAAAAGAATTATTGCAAACATCTGACAACCAAAGACACAACGCGATAGTGACTATTCAAGTTAAAGGACTTTCTTTACCTTCCTTTTGGTGGACACAAGTGCCACATTTTTCTATGATCACTACAGAGACCGCTCTAAAAATTTCCAAATTGAGCTTTTCTGGCAAAACCCAAACAACAAGCCATACAATAAGCCATCTGGCATACTATTGTTTGATAGTAACAAAAATGCTGAAACAAGTGAACCATTCTTTCCTGGTTTCAGACAGATGCAAATTATGCCAAACTGGTATTATATAACTGGGCTTTAACTCTTTTTTTGACCCATACTCTACTTATCAACAAATGATAAGTAAATGCCAGATTTAGAAAAAACACTTCATCTGCATTGTACCTTATGGTTTAGAGGCCAGGATAGGAACAATGTATATGAGGAGGAATGATTTTATGGACCACCAGGGGAAAACTTGTATCTTGATTTTCTAGTTGGTATCCCAGCAATTCTCTGCATTCTCTGTTAAACTAACACCTGCTCATACTGCTCTCTTACATTAGACACCAGTCCAGCCCCACGTCTCAGTGGGAAAGAAAGGTGGTTCATGGACCAATGTGGGATTTTGGCTCACTAACCATGCAGGCAAATCGAGGTTCACAGGCTGTGTAGTGAAGAGAGAACAAAACCCAAATTTGATTCTAAAAGTGATTGGTAGGTATTCCAGACACTCTTCGGTCAAATGATAAATTTGATTTTGGTCAAAATGCGGTGCCTTTGAGGGTAACGCCACTGACTCAACACAGGCTATTTAGGCCACAGTATTCCTTTAGCAAAGAGGCTGTAGAGGGAATCTCAAAAGTGCATGCGGCATAGTAGAAAAAGGGACAATCATACCCTGCCAAAATTCACCTGTGACCTCCTATTCTACTGGTGTGAAAGGCATCAGTGGAATGGAGATTTGTACAGGATCTGAGATTAGTAAATGGAACCATATAACCGCCATCTCCAATTGTACCAAATCCTTCTATAATTTTGTTTGAAGTGCTTAACAATGTTACATATCTCATTATATATACATCTCAGTCACTGATTTAGCAAATGCATTTTTTTCTCAATTTCAGTCCATCCAGATGATCTGATGCTGTGTTCTCCTAACAAAACCACCTGTGAAATCGATCTGCGCAGATTACTGGAGTTTTTAGCAGAAAATGTTCACAAATTGTCAAAATAAAAACTATAGCTAGTGCAGCAGGAAGTTAGGTACCTTGTTCACCTCATTTCAGAAAAAGGTTGTGCGCTAGGATTTAAACAAACTGAAGCAGTTCGGAAAGTTCTGAAATCCGTCACAAAATTACAAATTATGTCATTTCTGGGAGTTATGGGTTATTGTACCATGAATCCAAGACTATGCAAAAATTTCAAATCATCTACTAACAGCAGCGTAGGTTTACCTGTTCAAAACTCTTTGAGCACTTTTTCCGAAAAAATTGGGGTTCATACCGGCGGTTCTAACACAGCCCCATAGAAATCGTTATCAATCGATCGAGTATTACACCAAACGATTAGTCACTGTTGTACGTGGAACACAAAAGTGCCTTCGTTCGGTAGCGACAGCTGTTGAAGCTGTGTTTTTTGCGAGTTCAAACTTGGTGACATTTCACCCTTTGACTGTGTGTGTTCCACATGCACTGCACACTCTGCTAATGCAATCATTGACTGCATTGGCAGAGCTTCAACCAACGTTAACTGAAATTCAAAAACTGATCAGTTACTGATCAGGACAAAAAAACGTTGGTCAGAGGGGGGTGCAAATTGTGAATATGGAGTATGGAAAGATGCAAAAACAACAAAGTCCTTTACCTCCAAAACAGTTATATTCAAATTTTGTAAAATGATCGTACAGGGCAGACCATGCCTCTAGACTGGCAATGAATGATCAAATTGTAACTTCCTGGGAGGCCACAGGATTTACAGTTGTGGCAGAGAAACTCTGCCAGAACTGTTACATTTGCACAGCGAATAACGTGGGAAGACGAAGTAAGCCACAAACTTTCTCCGCCCACCCCACACCATAACTTCTTTTTCAGCACATCATGATGGACCTCATAGAGTTTATACCATGCTAAAGTTATGAGTACTGTCTTGCAATTGTTGACATGTGGGTTGAGTCTAAAAGTCTCAAGTCTAAAAGCTGATGTTACAGTTGTAGCAAAAGCTTTAATAACAGGTGGGGGCTATCAGAAAGATTGCCCAGTGTAAATGGGAAACATTTTGAAAAAAAAAGTAAACACAGAATTGGCAAACAGATTGAGAATAAATTTGAAGACCCACTGTCCATATCACCCAAAATGTGAAAAGGGTAAATCTGATTTTAAAATCCAAATTATTAAAAAAATCATGGCAGAAACAGGAATGGCATGATTTCAAGCCCTCCCAATAGTCTTTATGGTCATGAGAGCCCAAAAAGGCACCAAGATAGCCCTCAGCCCACATGAAACTCTTACAGATTGACTGATGGGAGTGAGGATCAAGCCTTCTCCCCAAGAGGGCTTTGCAGGCATCGATGGACAGTTGAGAAATTATATGATGTCTTTGACTAAAGCTATCAGCTCTATCCACTCACCTGAAACCCTTACCAGTTTCAGGTGACAAATCCCAACAATACTACGAGCCAGGAAAGCGGATCTGGGTTAGAGACTCCTGGAGGAAGACATGGTACTGTCCAACGTGGTTCCGGACATATGAGATCATCCTAATAAAACCAACACTGTTATCAAGGTTGCCGGATGAACTGAGATCTGATGTGAGATTGACTATGGGCCAGCAAAGTGTTCAATTTGAGTTTGATGATCATATTATCTACTCCAGTGCTAATTCTGATAGCCATGCTGATTTACTTCCAGTCAACTAGAATATATAGGCCTACTACAAAAGAACAAATGACTGAGTTGAACAGGGATGTCTTAGATACTTGGAAAGAAGAAAGAACTGAAGATGATATCATATGGTTTTAGAAAGAAACTGTAAGTAGAGGAAGATGAAAGATCATTTATTCATTTTAAGAGACTACTATAGAAAACGTGAGAATGTGATAGTGTACAAATGATCAGAGGGGGGAATGTAATGGAAATTTTTATTTAATGGCCTTAGAATACGTCGAAAGGGTATGTTCAATATAGACTTGTTCAGAAAAGTGCAGTCTAAGTGATGCTCAGATCAAAGACCGTGTCTCCATAATTAAATAATCTATACTTACCCCAAAAGTGCTTAAAACAGTAGAACTAAGTCACATGACAAACCAGTGATCAGATCAGTATAACCAATTACAGTGAAGAAGATTTGAGTGATATTGATTTTTATTCAAGTATAAGGTATAAATGTACATGTATCTTACTATTTAGGGAGTCTCTCTTGGTTGTTGTGACCAGTGGGCTCCCAGCTGTGAATAAAACTTTAATTCCTGCAAAAAGCAACTTAGGAGTGGTGTCTGGTATATGCTGCGCAGCTGAGAAATAGGAGTACTAAAGACTCTATGCTCAAAAGACCACCACAAAGACAGTGATAGTGTTGGCGTCTTGACGGGATGCCATCACCATATTTCCGGAAAGTATTGGATTATATTGTATTCGAGGAATACTGGGAATTAGCTCGGGATACTGTAGTTCCTTGGATTGTATTGCAAGTATTCAGGGAGTTCAGGGAATTAGCCCAAGATACTGTAGTTATTATATTAACAACTGTAGTTGTTTGAGTTGTCAGATTAGCATTGTGAATTTCCACGACAGTGGAAACAAGAAATAGATAAACTATCAATAAAAAGTCTGTAATTGAATGCATTTTGTAAAATTATTATTAGACTTTTAATCTTAAAAAATGAATTTGACATTTCAGTGGCCTCATTGTTTGTACTGAAAAAACAAATTCACTTAAAAAATACAAATACATTTACATTTATTGAATTAGTCCATACAACAAGAACATCATTCAACATTAATTTATGTAACATTTCATTTCTTTTCTATAAACTTCTAACAAAATGACCCTGTGATGGGGTGGCAACTTACGGGGTGGGTCACTGTGACAGAGTGATATGGACAAGTCATGTACACCATATGAAAAAACAGTTTCCCATAGGCCTGCTTCTTACTCTCTACATGTGTCCATTTATTTATAATCCTAATAGTCCTAATATACTACCATGACCGCATTTTCTTTTCTCTCCTTGTTCTGCTTCCTCCACTTTTTATGCAGCAGACGTTTCCCTCGTTAACTTAGATCACTAATCTTTTTTCTTTTTCCTTTGCTCGACGTCCCATCTCCATCTCTGTCATTCACTCAGGGGTGTCAAACTTAGTTCCTGGTAGGCCACAGCCCTGCATAGTTTAGCTTCAGCCCTAATTAAACGCAACTGATCTAGCTAATCAGGTCCTTTAGGCTTATTTGAAAACTACATGGTTTGTATGTTAGAGCAGGGTTGGAACTAAACTCTGCAGGGTTGTGGCACTCCAGGAACTGAGTTGGACACCCCTGCTCTAGATATTTTTTCCTCCTCTCAGGATCAGCATCCCAACATGAACGGCATCGCTGTTGTCTCTCATCAGCACTTAATGGAGCCATGATGGAAACAGATCTATCCTGAAATATTATAAGATGTAACATTATTCATTAAACACAGTGAGTGGTGAGTGACTGAAAGAGATAGTGAGTAATAAGTGTGTAAGAGATGAGTGAGTGAGTGAGGGAGTGAGTGAGTAAACCAAACAGGATTAAGTTGGTGGAAAATAAATTGGCCTGTATTAGAATCCTTGATTTTACACATCCTCACATTCAAACAGTAAGCAGAACCACCCCATTACACCCCTTAAAATTTCACCCCAAAATGTTCCACACTAAGCATACATGCATTCAATCTGAAATATAATTTTCTTTGCATTAATAATGTAAATAAATTATTAAAAAACTGTTTTCCCTCTTTATTTTGCATGACAGAGTGGTTGGTTCAAGCTTGACGGGACCCTGCCTTACATTAAAAAGCAATAAATAAACAAAGTAAAAGAATGCCAGTGCTAAGCTACGTACTAAGCTATTTTTGTTCTTGATGGCTACAAGGCTTAAATGATGTGAATTCCACTTTGTGAAGACATTCAAAGCAACAGTACATTATTTACAGCTAAAACAAGTTAGTGTGACAGGGTGGTAAGTCAAACTGAGGGATACACACAAATCAAAAAATATTTACAAAAAAAAAAGGTTTATTTTGAATAAATATGTCTTATATAAAGAGGGACACATATATAATCCTCCTCCTCATAATAATAATAATAATAATAACTTTACTTGGTGATATTTTAGATGCAAATGTCATGTTGGTCAACACAGACATGCGAAATTGGATATGCACTAATGAAAAATGTATTTAAAAAGTAGGATGTTACTCTTTAAGAAAAGTATTTTATCATAGCCTATATCATGTTAACAAGAACACTTGAATTAATAACTTTAAGCTTTGGAAACACACTTTGGGACATTTTTGTCATCAAATGTTGCGGACCCAAATGGCACCCATTTCATGTCTCATGTAACAAAAGCATGTAAGGGATATCCCAGAGAAATCACAGTTCTTGACCGCACAAACGCTTTTAAACCAGTCTTGACTCGTGAACTGAGAGTACCCAAATGTCATTCGCTAAATCAGTTTGAATAACAATGATTGAACAATGATTACAAGCATAACAACCTCTCATAAGACCATTGCATTTACGCATATATTGTAGCTCCGTTGGTGAGCATCTCCTGCACCTCTCATTAATATGGATATGCTCTAGTTCTTAAGGATGTTACGCAATAACCTGTTTAATAAATTACGAATCTATTCAGTCAAGATGTAAACTGTAGGTAAACATAATTTGCCCCTTCCTTGAGTCTTTATTTTATCTACATATGACATGTTGGGTGTTATTTGAAGAAGTGAAGAAGGGGGGTGATTCAAAACTCCACGGTCATACCATGGTGCATTATGTCCAATGCGATTTGGCGTGTCAAGATTAAATACTTAAGTAAACTAAAAGCCTGAAGTGCACTATTGGTATAAGCACACACTAAATGAAAAACAGATTATTGTCATGACTGTCCATACAGTAAATACATGCTGAATGGGCTAGAGATCAGATCCGCGGGTAGTAAAACCAAACCCTTACTCCGCAGGGCCACCACTTGGGCACTGGACCAACCCAAATGAATCTATGTGGGTTCAGTCTTAAGGTGGAACCAGATACGCTGATGTTGTACCGCAATATATCTCTAAATAACCTAAAAATCTAAACTAAACTAAAACTACTCCCAAGATCTTAACTGTTTGCTGTGCTTCACATTGTACTTATTGTTGTAGAGACAATACGTCTGAAACACTATCTCTCAGGTCCACCTTAAGAAATACACTTGACATGATTTGAGAGCACGAGCGAGCTGCAGCGGATCTGCGCTGTGCCTTTGCTGCCCTATATAAACCCTTACGCGCTGCATAGAGTCAACGGACAGCTCCGTGGTGGTAAACAACACATTACTCACACATCGAACATTGACAAAAAAAGGCAACCCGCTATGGAGAGAATCTCATGGACACTTTTTCTGCTGTCTCTTACATATATGGAAGGATCTTCGCAAGATTTCGGACAGACCCAGTTCATCTGCACGTCCGTGCCCAAGGATATGGACCTGTGCGCAGCCACTATGCAGAACAGCGGACCAGCGGAGGATCTGAAGACCACAGTAATGCAGTTAAGAGAGACAGTCTTACAACAGAAGGAAACTATCATGAACCAGAAGGAGACGATCAGGGAACTAACTTCGAAGTTGAGCCGCTGTGAGAGTCAGGGTGTTCTGGAGCCCGTGGCTGGAGGTCGGAAGAAAGAACCGGGCAAAAACACAATGGGAGACGTGTCCCGCGGCCCGACAGATACTCTAGCCCAACTGGGACAGACTTTAGCTACGCTTAAACAGAGACTGGAAAACTTAGAGGTATTTATGACCTAATGATTTGGACTCTTCATCTTAAAACGTGTGACTCGTCTAGTCTGTTACTATGAGTCGTATGCTGGAGTCCTTTAGACGCAGACTCATGCGATGCATGATAGAATTACTTACATTTGTTTATATGTTTTGAATGCAGAATAATCTTAATGGGGTCGAACTACTTTTGTGGAGGTGATTGACAAATTTAGCCAATGTGTCACTGGTTCACAGCAGGCTGTGATAATCCTGAAATTGGCTTATCTAGTCTCGTATAAGTTTCCCAAGTGTGCGTTTTAAAGTATTCGTTTGAATACCCCTGTCCTGTTTTCCCGTAGCAGTACAGCAGGAACAACGGCTCTGTCCAGGCTAACAGCCTTAAAGATCTGCTTCAGAATAAGATCGATGATATGGAAAAGCAGGTGCTGTCCCGGGTCAATACTCTGGAGGACAGCAAACCCGGGCAGAAGAACGACACGGATCAGCGCAATCGAGTGGAGTCAACCCTCACCTCCTTACACCAGAGAATTAACGACCTGGAGAAAGGTCTGAGATCTTATTCCATTAGAAATTTTACTTATATGTGATGTAAACAATAAACATGAACTAGAAAGAACTACAGAAATGATGCATTTGAGAAGCATAGCTATAAGGTAGTTACAGTAAAACACCAATGTTTAGGCGTTGTAATGTCGCAGAGGATGGTTTGGGAGGGGGAGCTGCATTACTTAGCATACTGAGCCCATAAACCACAAATGTGATGTAGCCTAATATTGATAGGATAATTAGAGCCCACATCCTTCTCAAAGCAAGTGGGCTAGGTCTGCATTAGCTACGTGAAGTTTGTTGCTTAAAGCGCATCCTGCTTAACCAACGTAGGATGCGAGCGATACAAAGCAGTGTTATTTCTCTACTTTTTTACTACAACTAGTTTCACAAGTTGCAATAAACAGCTAACAGCTTCTATGAGTATAAAAACGGCATAAAAAGGAAGAACACAAAGAATGGTACATTTCTGCTTGCACTGCGCATTTATATTGGTTTGGCTGTTTTAACTTTCAAGTAGTAGCTTTGATCCATGAGTAAAATCTGTTAATTTATAGAGTAGGGGGTGTGGCATAAAAGTAATTGACAGTAGTTCAATGAATAGTCCTAGAGCATCAGAGCAATAGATACAAGAAATTAATGCATTTGAGCACAATCCTTTGTTTATCATAAGTCCTTGTCTAACAGATGTAGAGAGAGAGATTTTATTTAGACGGAGAGAGAATGTTATAAACTCTAACAGTTCATACTTCTTACTCTGCAGGTTCAAAAGGTAGCAGGCCACTGGACAAGTTTCAGATAACATTCCCCTTAAGAACAAATTACATGTATGCCAAAGTGAAGAAAAGTCTACCAGAAATGTATGCCTTCTCTTTCTGCTTGTGGATAAAGTCCAATGCATCACCTGGTGTGGGAACACCCTTCTCCTATGCTGTTCCTGGACAAGCCAATGAGCTTGTTCTCATAGAATGGGGGAACAATCCAATGGAGATTCTTATAAATGACAAGGTAAAAAATTACAAGTGTAAAAAATAACAATGCAGTTTTGTAATGCATAACATGATTGTTAGTGGCAACAGTAGGGTCTATAAATTTCAGTCTGTAGCTCTGAGCTTGCTTGTTGAGGTCTGTTCATTTAAAAAATAAGTATTTTTGGCACTTGTAAAAAAAAGAGCAATAAGAATAATCAACAGTGCAACTGTATAGGTCGCAAAATTACCTTTCATCATCAACGACGGCAAATGGCATCACATCTGCATCACATGGACGACTCGTGATGGAGTATGGGAGGCATTTCAGGATGGTGTTCTGCGTGGAACTGGAGAGAATCTGGCTCCCTACCATCCAATAAAACCTAATGGTGTACTGGTTTTAGGTCAGGAGCAGGTAAGACTCAGAAGTATGCATGTATGGTTTATGTACATGTCAGTTATTGACCTTAGTCACAGGCAAAAGTAAATCTATCGGTCATGGTTATTTAAACTTAACTGGCTTGCCTGCTGTTCAGTAACCTGGGGCTGGTTGCATAAACGGTATAGAGTAGTCTTAAAAGTTAGTCAATTAATTGTTTTTCTTTAAGACTGGTCAGATTTTTTAAAATTCAGTTACATAAAAATCACTGGATATTGAATGTTTTTTTTTTCTGCAGGACACACTTGGTGGAGGTTTTGATGCAACTCAAGCCTTTGTAGGTGAACTGGCAAATTTCCATATATGGGATAGAAAATTAACAGCTGGAGAAATCTACAACCTGGCAACCTGCAACAACAGAGCACAAGCTGGCAATGTATTGTCATGGTCGGAGAGTAATATCGATGTGTTTGGTGGAGCCACTAAATGGACTTTTGAGCCCTGCCGTCAGCTCAACTGAACTGCAAAGTGGGGGTCATCGCCAAACCCATATCCATGTTTCTAGATTTTGTCTTTCTTTTCCTCAGTTTGACATTCGTGAAAAAGAATTCTTGACAAAACAATTTTAAGGTACTGTAAAAGTAAACCTGGGGTTTCTATGAATACCTGAATATTTCTGTGCAAAACTAAGATTTTTTTTTTTTTGTCTTAATGAAATAGTTTAATGTTGGTTATTTTGCAAACCTCAAAGCAACAGTGTTACGCCAGGTTACTTTTAGCATTAGATTATTTTTTGCTGCTTTATTTATTTATTTATTTGCAAGTGCACACTGTTTTTGCTTATTTTGTTGTTTATGTACTTTTTTCGGTGGGCCAGCAGCTAGAGAACGGTCTCTTTGCAGCTTTTGGACAGTAAAGCAACAGTGCATCAGAACATCACTTTTCTGTTTTCCCAACAAGACTTTAAACAAATTATAAAATGATGGTATATTTGTTATCAGCACTTAGAGGAACCCCATTCTCACCGGATCTTGCACTGTGATGGACTTGAAAATAGGATGGGAAAAAGTATGTATGTATTTATTTATTTAGAAAAGAATTGTTTAAGATGGAACTTCCTTCATTTGTTTCCAGTGATCTCACCAATTTTTCTGTAAGAATGTCATTTAGTTGCCAACATGCTTACAGCCTGAGTGCCTTGAGCTGATGTATCAGTTCAGCACATATTTTTAGTTTGCTTACTCATTGTGTTTTGCTTTATCTTTTTGCTTTTGTTGATGAATTGTTTTTATGAAATGTGTTTAACAGCGATTGTTAAGGCTCTGGTGTGTTTTGGCAATAACTGGTGTATTTGTACTTTGTTCTAGGAATGTTATTCGTACAGTAACAGCATGAATTATCTAATGCTGCAACACCAACATTGGCTTATTGTTTCAGGTCGGGTTTTTTACTGTATTGATATATGCTGAAAGCATGGCACTACTGAAAGATGATGAAGATCTAATTTTTGTAATAAAATTGTGATATATATATATATATATATATATATATATATATGAAGAGAGTATTAACTAACAGACATGTTTACTTTTATGAAAATGTACTCAAGTTCACCCTAAAATCTATCATTCTCTAAATCTCACTGACTCTTTCTGTTTGTGTACATGGGGCATGGTAGACACTGCCCTCTATCATTAGTTTGTGTGTACGGTAATAGACTGCATGCTGAAAAAAGGAAGCAGTCATGTAGCCCACTTATGCCATCAATAAATTAGGAACAGAAATATAAAAGGTGCACTCATGATAGGCAGGTAATTTTAGATTCACACTGACACCTAGTGGTGCAGCATCACACAACTTAACTGTTTTTTATCAGTATCGGTGTAGAATTTACAACTGTCCCGGTGTCCCATAGAGCTCTGGAAATTAAATGAATAGCTCACCCAAAAAATCTGTCATGATATACCTATACGCACACACACACACATACATACACATATATATATATACAGTAGTCAACATCTGAAGTGGATCAAAACCTTTCATCAAAGTTGTCCTAAAATCTAAAACAATACCCGTTCTTGTGGGTGTGTTACAACTAACCCTGCGTTAGTTTGTGCCTCATGCTCCCCTAAATCCGCAGCATAATGTGAGACTGTAAAACCGTCAAATTTGCATTTTAAAACGGAATTTACTAAACAACGCGGAATGTCACGGAAATTGTCAAAGTTTGAATGAATTAATCAAAAGTAGATCATTACACCTAAATCAAACCGCAATATGGTCTAGTATCTGTAAATAGTACGCAGCAAAAATACAATTTAAATGTGAATCCTGCATATTCTGCGTGTCTGTTTTAATGAATGGAGCAGACCAGCGGTTTTGTTTACTACACTATAGACTACTACAATAGACTACTTAGACATGCTTAATTACAAAATTTGATAACAATAAAACATATGGTGAGAAAAAAATTAAACACTTCATAGGGCCCTAAACATATAATTTTTGTTAAACCTTTATTAAATTGATGTGAAATTGTATAAGTTTCATGATTTTAATGAATTACACGTGCTCTTTGATTAATAACATTTAATTTAAAAGGCACAATATATAAGATTTTTGTAATAAAATGTCCAAAAACACACAGTGTTATATATTTCAAGCAGTTGTGTACTTATGTTATCTCAAAAGTTCTCAAGGATTTGTAAATCCAGAGAAATTCCAGTTTTAAATAATGACTCTTCCTTGGTCATTGTCACCTATCAATGATGCAATATGAGTACTATGGCAACAGGAACAAGTATACTACATAGAAACTTCCTATAGGTGCGTTATTTGGGTTAAGGCTAGAAGGAATACAGCTGTTGCTACTGGGTATGCTGGCACATCAATCTAACGTTATTTTTGTCACACTGTACAACAATAAAACTGTTTTTGTATTATAGTAAGGGCTAAGTTTACGGTTGGGGTAGGTGTAGACGTTAAAAAACACAATCCAATAGATAGAACAATTCATTTCATTCTTGGTTTCTGGTTGGAGCTGTATCCCTTCTAGCCACAACCCGTTATTTGACAAACTCTGTTTTTCCGGTTAGCATGAGTAGCGGTACACGAGTGGAACGCACTTTCATGACCTTTCCTGACCTTTCCTGACCGCACTTTAACGACATTCACGTCTTGTCTGACCTCCCAGAGGCTCATCACATCTCATCTGACATCCCAGAGCCTCATCACGTCTCGTCTGACCTCCCAGAGCCTCATCACATCTCGTCTGACACTCCAAGGTCTTGACCTAACATGATGGCCAGTGTGTTGGACCCTCCACTAATGTCTCTGCGGGCTGCAGGCATCCCAGTGGCGTCAGCACCTTTAGGCCCGACCATTAAAGAGATCCTCTGGAGCAGACTCGTGAACAGACGAGACCTCTGGAGCAGACTTGTGGACAGAAGAGACCTCTGGAGCAGACCTGAGGACAGACGAGACCTCTGGAACAGCACGAGGACCGACGAGGCCTCTGGAGCAGACTAGTGGATAGATGAGGCCTCTGGAACACAGTGCACAGCCCACACGTACCAAATGGCGACCGCCATTAGGGGAAGAGCAGCAGTGGGTGGATCTCTTTAATGGTCGGGCCTAAAGGTGCTGACGCCACTGGGATGCCTGCAGCCCGCAGAGACATTAGTGGTGGGTCCAACACACTGGCTATCATGTTAAGTCAAGACCTTGGAGTGTCAGACGAGACGTGACGAGGCTCTGGGAGGTCAGACGAGATGTGACAAGGCACTGGGAGGTCAGACAAGACGTGAGGAGGCTCTGGGAGGTCAGACGAGACGTGACTTGGCTCATGAACATCAGCTGTGGATTGACTTGGCTCGTGAAGATCAGCTGTGACTTAACTTGGCTTGTGAAGATCAGCTGTGACTTGACTTGGCTCATGAAGGTTTATCTGTGACTTTGCTTGACTCAGGAACAACAGCTTTGACTTTGCTTGACTCAGGAACAACCGCTTTGACTTTGCTTGGCTCAGGAACCACAACTTCAACTTTGCTTGACTCAGGAACAACAGCTTTGACATTGCTTGACTCAGGTACAGCAGCTTTGACTTTACATGACACCGGGATGGCAGCAGTGACATGACGGAGCACAATTTTTGCAGCCATTTTGAAAACGGGCTCCGCTGACGCCGCCATTAAGTGTCGTTCCTCCTCCATGACACCCACAGTGAATGGCGAGCCCACACAGAGCAAAGCAAAGTCCATAAATGCAGCAAGAGATGAACGTGGACCCTCGCTAATTAGCCATGATTTAAGCGGCTAATTAATGCCCTTGCAAAAAAAGTCCGGCAGATCCGGCAGATCAGAATAATGTGCTAAGGCCAAATACTCTTGCATACAGCAGCTTTTCGCCTGGACACTGGCCAGGTGTGGACACTACAAGACTTGTATTAGCCCTCGAGCAGGGCATGCAATCGCTCGAGGGCTAATACCAATCTTGCAGTGTCCATACCTGGCCAGTGTCCGGGCGAAAAGCTGCTGGATCCTTTTGTGGCTGAGTATTCTGTTACGGATTGAGGGAGATGTGAAGCGGGTGGATCCATCTGCATAACTTTATTGAAATGTAGCAAAGACATAGTTAAATGTAGGCAGGGTCGAACAATGGCAAACAGGTATGTTAGGACAAAACACAAGAATAATCCATGATGCAGGCAGGGGTTGATCAATGGCGAACGTTATCCAAGGGGCTAGGCAAAAGGGTAATCCGAATAGACAGGCTAGAGATCCAAAGGGCAGGCAGCGAGACAGGCAAAACGAAGGCGTAAAAACTAGACTTGAAAGACAGGATCAGGAACAAGGCTAGACTAGATTTACAAACTAACAAAGTGGCTTCGTAAAGTTGCTAAACACAATGCAATACTCGGCAAATCGTGAGAGGAAGTCCAAGGCTTATATAGGGTCTCTGATTGGACGCATGTGATCAGCGCAATGGCTGATTGGGAATGTAGTCCGGGGTGTGGTGCAACAGTCAGAGTAATGTGAATGTCAGAGTGAGTGAGAGGGCGACATCTGGTGGTGAGCAGACCGAAGGTCACCAGCCAGATTTGTGACAGGTACCACTATTCTGGGCAAAGTATTGCATTGCATTTAGCACTCTCCAAGTGTTAGCAACAATTAAGGAGCCATTTCCAAGTTTTCTGTGTCTAGTCTGGTTTTCTTAGTCTTGTTTTCCTAGCCTGTCATCTCATCTTGTTTAGTCAGCAGCCTGCCCTGGAATTGTCATTGCCAGTCGTAGATTTATCTTTCGTCTTGTCATTTTGGACTCTGTTTGCACCTTGTATGAACTCTTACATATTGGATTACCCCTTTGCCTAGCCCCCTGGATTACGTTCACTGTTGATCAATCCTCGCCTGTCTTGGATTACTCTTGTGTCTTGCCCTCCATACTGTACCTGTTTGCTGATGTTTGACCCTGCCTGCTGTTTGGCCATGTCTTTGTTAAATAAAGCTATGCATTTGGATCCGCCCGCTTCACGTGTCTGTCACTCTGTAGCATATACAATAAGCAAAATATTTTTCAGAGTAGTATGCTTGTCACATGACGAACACTTAACATTAATTCAGCACGGCTGTCAAGTGTTGTTACCTTACAAGCAATGTGCTAACAGTCCTTTTTAATAAGGCTTGTTAAAAGCTTTATTAATAAGGCTTAATAAGTGTTAATAAGGGTTCATTCTAGTAAACAATGCTATATTGCCCAATTGAACTCATTTCGTAGTTGATGAACTTTACATATTGGATAGAACTGAATCAACACTGAGCTGTCTTTAACTGAACAATTATATTTTTGGCAGTTACAAGTAGAAAAATGAATATATTCTAGCCTGCTTTTCTGATATGGTATGTGATGGGAAAAGGAGAAGCAGGAGTTTGACAAAAGGCGGATTCGAATGCGAGTCAATCATGTCAAAAGCACACATGATGTGTCTTTTACTCCCCGTGCCACTGATACTACATAAAATCATTTGTCTTTTGCAGTGCTGTTTATTGCAGCAAGGCATTGCTGGGTGGAGTTATTGTAAATAGCCTCTGCTGACAAATTGGTCTATTTGTCCTTAGATAAATACACCCCATTTCTTTTTAGAGCTGCTTTAAGCTGAATTCTGTTTGCATGTTTGAAATACTACATTTATTTATATATGTTATTTATATATTATATTTCTGCAATATTATTATAATCATTATTATTATTTAATATCTAATAACAATCACTACTGTATAAATTGCTATAAGATACAAAGGTGACGTAATTTAACTTGATTGGAAATGTGGCGTAGACATTAAAATTTCTGTCCTACCAACAATATTGTTTTTAGATACATAAAAGTGACCGTTTGTAGTTTATATGTATATGCATATATGTACATATACATCTGTTACATTTATAATTACTGTTTCCCGCCTCCAGTTCACTTACACATTTGAAGATGAAATTCATATGGAGCGCATTGCATTATGGGAAACCGTATCCCATGCCGTGTCTTCAGATTCATACATCAAATTTCAGCAAATGTAGCAGGTAATCCGGGCATTACATGCATACAGAAAATTCACATTTCACAGTATACACGTAGTATATTGCTATATAGTAGGAGTTGTATGGTAGTATGCCATTCAGAACACAGCTTCTATACTTATTTCAGTGTACTTGAGTTATATTTAGCAGATTCTGGCAAATATAGTAGGTCATCCGGGTATTCCATGCATACAGAAAATCTGCATACTATGCACAGTATACATACTGGATACTGCAGAAATAGTAAGAGTAGTATGATAGTATGGCATTTCGAACACAGCCACAGTCTTTAAATATATATAATTTGTGCTGTCATCGATGAAAAAATCTATTTGCCTTTAGTAGTATTTGTAACGGTATAAAAAGAACACAAAGTAACCGCAGCTGTGCACAATGCATATCTGGCACTGGTGGCGCAAATGGTAAAGGGAGTACACTTATATCGCAGTGACCCGAGTTTGAATACAGCTTGTAGCGCTTCATACATTCAATGTATTACGTGTGTCTCTGATGTTTTCTAGGTAGGCGAGTTAGCCGGTATACTGGCAGAGTTAGCAAAAGGCAAGTTCTTAAACTGAGCCATTATTTGCAAAGATTAATTTATTGCATTAGCACACTTCAAGTTTACTTGGAATGTCATTGTAATGTGTTTTAAAGTCACTAAAAGTAAAGGATCGTATGACTTAAGTTTGTTATTAATATTGTCACAAATCTGTTCCTGAACACCAGTCTGCTCGCCATCAGAGGTCGCTTTGACATTCACATTACACTGACTGTTGCACCACACCCCGGACTACGTTCCCCATCAGCCATTGCGCTGATCACCTTCATCCAATCAGACACTGTATATAAGCCTTGGATTTCCCATTGCTATCTGCCGAGTATTGTATTTTGTTTAGCACTCGTCGTGTGTTAGCAACTGTATGGAGCCAGTTAGTCAGTTCATTCGTGTTTTCTAGTTTAGTCTTGCTCCTGTTCCTTGTCATTCGAGTCTTGTCTCCTAGCCTAGTTATATCGTTTAGTCTTTATAGCTGCCTGCCTTTTGGAACTCTAGCCTGTCTTCACGGATTTCTCTTTGCTTAGCTCCCTGGATTACGTTCACCGTTCTCTGACCCTCGCCTGTCTTACGGACTACTGTTTTGTATTGCTCTAACATACCTGTATGCCGTTGCCTGACCCTGCCCGTTTGACCATATCTTTGTCGATGTTCCTAAATAAAGCTTTGCATTTGGATCTGCCCGCTTCACATCGCATCTCTCACTCCGTAGCAACTATAATATTAATGTGTGTTCAGCACTCTTACAGTGTAACTGAATTGTAATTGTAATGTCAGCAAAATACATTTGACATTTATGCTGAGTGAATTCTGCATTTCAAAACTTAAATACAAGAGTGGATATTTAAAGTGTACTTAAGTATAATTGAAATAGTCCCACTTTAGCACAAACAAGTATATTTATTACAACTTTAGCTGAGCTTCATCACTGCTTTTGCACAACCAAAATGCATTTAGTACAAAATTAGTCATTCCAATTTAACAGATTTTAAAGGAGAAGTCCACTTCCAGAACTTTTTTTTACAGATAATATACTCACCCCCTTGTCATGTAAGATGTTCATGTCTTTCTTTCTTCAGTCATAAAGAAATTATGTTTTTTGAGGAAAACATTTCAGGATTTTTCTCCATATAATGGACTGATATGGTGCCCCCGTTTTGAACTTCCAAAATGCAGTTTCAATGGGGCTTCAAACAATCCCAAATGCGGATGTAAATGATCCCAGCCGAGGAAGAAGGGTCTTATCTAACGAAACAATTGGTTATTTTCATGAAGATAATACAATCTATATACTTTTTAATGTCAAACGCTCGTCTTGTCTTACTCTCCCTGAACTCTGTGTATTCTAGCTCAAGACAGTTAGGGTATGTCAAAAAACAAATTTCCCCCCTCAACTTCAAAATCACCCTATATCGCTGTTTTACCTTTTTTGTTGAGGGTGTTTGATCTTCTTTGCATGTTCACTTCGGGGCACCATAGCAGTCCACTATATGGAGAAAAATCCTAAAAATGTTTTCTTCAAAAAACACAATTTCTTTACGACTGAAGAAAGAAAGACATGAACATCTTGGATGACAAGGGGGTAAATACATTATCTGTAAATTGTTGCTCTGGAAGTGGACTTCTCCTTTAAGTGTACCAGTTTATAGTGAGCCACATATACATTTAGTTATACTAAAGTATATACAAATAAATTGTGCTCAAGTATACTATTTTTTTCACTAGGTAATGCTGCTTACACATAAAGCTGGTACTCTGCTTTCACTGACTGGACGAAGAAAGATAAACTAGATTTTGTAGTAATACCAAGTAATACCAGAGTTTAAACATTAAATCCACAGCAGAAGAAGAATAATAGCTGTCGCACAACTTCTTTAGGAGCTCATGCTAAAGATGATGCTTCTTTCCCCCTCTCTGTCTATCTGTTCCTGCATTTCTCTCTAAAAGGTGAAAAGAAAAACAAATAATGGTGATATCAGTAGCTCATGTTAAAAAAAAAGAACATTATCAACATGAGTTTTCCTCAAGATTCAATATTGAAACATTGAAATATTGAATGAGAGAGATGGAGATCTTTGTTGCTCTCTGTATTTCTTGATTTTCTTCTTTATAAGCAGGATTTTCATTGCATTTAATACTGAGAAAGCTTCATCTTAGGAGACAGTATTCTATGTATGTGGGAGTAATAGATAGAGAGTGTAGGCGTGGATTGTGACACAGTGCATTGTGGGTAGCAGCCAGCCATAAACATAGCTCTGGCATAAAGATCATTCTAAAAACAGTTATGAAATATGCAAAATTATTTATAGTAAATAAATCCAATCTCAGATCAGTTGTAAAAAAACAAACAAACAAAAAAAACTATAACTACTGATGCCATGCTCATGATTGATTAATGCCAGGGAACATTTTGCAGGAACATTTTGAGGAAAGTCAGAAAGGTATTTAGCTCCCTCATATATACACTTTAAATTTTGGATTAACCCTCCACAATTTCTATGAAATTCTTAAGTTACATTATAATAATAGATAATCAGAGCTCTAACCAAGTATGATGTGGCTTTGCCTCTTAAAATAGCTAGCACTGACACAGTGATCTGCAGTCAGCTCTAACTGGAACCCTCATTCTAAGACCTCCATCTGTTGTGAATCATTAATGAATCTGTGCCTCCTCTCCCACTGATGCCCCAATAAATGATGAGGAGATGGAGGTGGCTGCAGGTGGGACAGGATAGAGAAATGGAAACAGGCAAAAACCTTGGGGGTGGGTGGTTTGGGGTTGTGTCAGGCTCTTAAGGTTGTGGAGAGCGGTCTCAAGGGGAATATTCCAAGCTGAATTACCATAGGACTAAAAACATCAGTGATGGAAAGCCTATTATTGCTAGTCACGAGCACATGTTTTGTTTAGATGCTGGTCCCTGTGTGGGATGTAGGGATGCCTACCAGGTTTGATTACAGACAGTTTTTCAAGCTTGTAACTGTGATTGTTGTACCACAGTGTGGGGCTGTTCTCTTTAGTTTTCTTTAAATGGAGTGGTGCACTGCTATCTACACTAACCGAAACCATTTTGCATATTTTATAATCATATAATTAAAATTAAAGGCATCGATGCCTAAGTCTCCTTCCTCAGTTCTGGGATTCTTATCTCAACATCACCAGAGCTTCAGAGCTTTCTAGATCCAGCCTTGGTTCTACTCCTCTCACTGTATATCACTGTCCAGTATCATAGATAAGCATTATGTTGGCATAACATTAGATTATACAGCCAGGTGAACTAGACTTTCATGTAGTCTGGTTCTATTAAGAACTTTACTAAGACTTTATTTTTTTCTTTATCCTTATTTATATCCTTTATCCTTACACCAGATTGGAAATTTCTGTGAAGTTGTTAGCTTGCAAACTGGGGGTCTAAAGGAATAGAGAACCTTCTAGCATGTTAAACATCTATTCGCAAACACAGTATTAATAATAAACATGGTCTAAACATACTTAGACTCAGTGTAAACTCTCATAGTACTTCCTAATGTTATACAATAAATAAATAAATAAAGATTTTATAGTCATAAACACAAGCATGCTTTGTATGCACTATACAATACAAACACTTTTTACGTCTGGGAAACTATATTATTGTTAAGCATGCCATAAACATTTACATATATAAGCGAACAGATTATATCACAGTACAGTTTTGTCTAAACATTCCACAGACTCTATCATTCAGCATTACAGTGTAAACACTATTACTTTTATATCGCATTGTTTTCTCTTTTATAGAACATTAAAAAACACCCTGGCGTCGTGAGACATTTAGATGCAATGAAATGAGACGTACTTGATAATGTTTCACTTGATTATACATGTAGTCAGGAATGATAGTTTGGAAAAGTCTAACTAATAAAATGTGTACAAATTATGTCACAGTAATACAATAACAACTAATGCAAATAGGCTAATAAAAGAAAGACTTACTCATGTAATGATCTCTTCCGCTGGGTGCAGCCGTACACTGCATCGTGTTCTTCTTCTGAGGTAAATGTAAGGCTTATTCCTCACAGTGTGTCTTCTTCCAGAAACGACAGATGAGGTGGACTTGAAGAAAAGTCTCGCTTTGTTTATGGAATTGATGTGGGCATTTACATGTCTGCGCGTCTCACATAGACGATTATAATATCAAAAGTGAAAGTAGCTTGTGGGTGTGATTGCATTAGAAATAATTAAGCCAGATGGGTAAGACTGTACATCGGGTTGGTTTCATACGGATTACTTTATCACAGAATATTTGTTTTTGATAAGATTTACTTCATTTAAAAGTTGACATATATATATAAGTGTCTATATATGTATTTCTATATTTGTATCTCTCGTCTCTGTGTCAAGTATTTGATGAGTTGCAGTTCATTTTAGTAATGCTTTTCAAAAAGATATGCGTGGAGACTGAGATGGCTGAAAGCGCACCCTGTTTATATTCTTTTTACAAAAGCACAATGTTTCATTGATATTGTGATATTGTGTGTGTACACAAAAAAAATAGACCCTTTAAAGATTCAAACGATGTATTACTCTTATGTGTACGATCAAAAACAAAAGAGCATTTTAAGCCGGCGCCATCGTTGACCCCAGAAAGTTAAGGCAGTCAAAGGGGCAGCTAGCTGGCTGGAATTGCGTATAAAATGCCAGTACAAATGATCAAAGTCCAGAAACCTGGGCAGGGCCTTGCGGGAATCTGGAGTTGGCCAATCTACCACAGCCTGAATCTTGTCTGGATCCATGCGCATCCCTTCGACCGACACAATATAACCCAAAAAGGGAACAGACTTTGCATGGAAAATGCATTTCTCTGCCTTGACATAAAGACCATTCTCTAACAGCCTCTGAAGCACCACCTGACATGCTGAACATGTTCCTGGAGAGAGTGAGAAAATATCAGTCATGATATAGGCTCATTCCGTGGCCCGGTTGTGACTGGTCTGCTTACTGGCATAGTGGCGCCGTCCAGTGGTCATCTGTCACTCTGTACTCTCTGCGAAAATCCTGCTCCAGCTTTCTCTCCAATGTCCCGTGCTTGAGCTGCCTAAGCCAGCTCTACTGCTTGTACTAACTCGGCCACGACTCTGGATTTTGCATCCCCACAGCCTTCCGGTGCACTCGGGGCAGAGAATGGAGCAGCTTGTCTACCACCACCTTCTCTGCAACCTGCAATGCGGAAGGCTGGCCAGTGAGAAGCCATAGATGGGCAAACCTGGAAAGTTGGGCAGCCTGTACGCAAACCGGGTCATACACCCATTTAAAGAACCGCTGCCCTGCACACACGGGTGAAAGCCCCACCTTGGCCAATACAGTATCTCCTACTTCAGTGCTGCATAATCAGTGGCTGAGGCGGGGGGTAACGAATTGTAGGTGCACTGCGCTTCCCCTGTTAGAAAGGGTGCAATAATACCAGCTCACTTGGTCTCATCCCACCCCTTCTGCCACAATTCTGGCGGTTTCTTGACGGAGCCACTCAAACTCACGCTCAGCCCTTTCCTGTCATGTAGCCAGCTCCTATGCAAACTTCTGCTGATGTAAAGAAACCTCGGTCAGCTGACACAAGATGTCTTCCATGTTGCACTAGAGACCGTGTGAGAGAGCTGGACCTGTAAGGTAATGAGAGACAACACGCACACGTTAGGCCAGAATCTAACCTCAAATCTCACATGCCCGCATTCTCCACCAGTTGTGGCGGGAGGAAGGAGGCTCAGACTCAACGTGTGGTGAAATATGCCCAAAGTAGCATTTATTGAGTGTCAGTTTGAGAGTAGTGTAGGTGCTCCAAGTGCTGTAAAGAGTGCAGAAGTGAAGGTGTAGGAACCTGCTGAAACTTTGTGGTCTGGGATCTCTTAGTAATCACTGGAGCCTACAGGAGAAAAGAACCAGAGACAACATTAGTCTGGTCTTGGAAGATCTCGTCCCCCCAATGCTTCCTTCTGCTCTGCTTATATCCCCGTCTACTGATGGCTCTCAGGTGACTCCAGCTGCCCGACTCCGTCTCCTGGCAATTGGATCATCTCCCTCTCCATGACAACGCTATTGAGTGCTTGGGTAGCTCGCCACAGTCAAAGATACTAGAAAAGGTAGTATCCTCACAGTAGACTACTACGGCTCTGGAGTTTCTGATTAGCGTTCAGCGCACCTACATACAGACAGTTTCTCATGAGAATGCAGATTATTACGACATTTTAGGGCTGGCATTTCTTTAAAAAAAAAAAAAAAAGCATTAATCATATTCTTTGCGTTAACATGAATTATCTAACCTGCTGAAATGTTATTATACTGTAAATATATTTCCCTTCCGTATGTGCATTCTGAATAATAAATAAATATATTTCCCCACTAACCTGCCACATCTCATGAACAGTTTTTTTTCTTTAATTTTCCATATTTCATACCTGTTAAATGTACAGTTTTAAATAAGTTTGACTGATAAACACCCTTATGAAAATTAACCATGGTTTTACCATTAAAAAAGTGCAATTTTTTTCCATTTGTACCATTTGTATAACAACGCTGTTACTACAAATAGCCTACCATCGTTAAACTATGGTCAGTGTAGCAAAACCCGAGTTAATTTGTGGTTATATGGTTTAACGTCAATTGCAATTTTTGGTTTTATTTGTAGTAAAACCATGGCTAATTTGTTTGTGTGCACTGCTGCTCTTATTCCGAGTCCATACTGCTTATTTCATTGTTTAAATGGCTGAATGAATGTGCAGTGACTGCCTTATTTAACAATGTTAAACATTTGTTACACAATTTTTAACAGTAATACATTGACAGTGCGGCTACTTTGAATATTCATATTTTGCCTTTAGGCTACATACAGTGAAATGATGACAGACTATGGCAGAGAATAGTGACTAACATATTTAATACAGATAAATGAAGGTTCATTATGATCTTATTCATCAGGGCCTGTATTCACAAAACATCTTAAGGCTAAAAGTAGCCCATAACTTGCCAATTTTGGAGTAAATCTTAAAAATAACGGGCGTGTCAGTCCTAAATTTAGGACTTCTAAATGATTATTCTAAGAGTATTTCACAAAGCGTTTTAGCACTAAAACTAGCTTCTAAATCTGTGAAATGTTACGAGTAGTGAAGAGGACTCCTAAGTCATTAAGACCAAATCCCAACTATCCCAACTGTGCATTTATCTGCACACATATGTTTTCCCCCGCAACTTTTTTGGTTTTGGAGGTTATACCAACTCCAAATTTTCCTTTGATGATATCCTTGTTGTCATTAACACATTGGGCAAGAAGTAACAGCTGTTTTTGCGTTCCTTTTGGTTTTCTTTTACATTTGCATATCTTACTATCAGCCATGATTATTCTATTTTGTTAATAAAAAGGCTGTTTATATGCATATCAGCTAATGGTTTATAAGAAGCACACATGTAAAAGGCTGACAATCAGCTGAACATATACTTGTTTAATTAGTGACACTTAGCCTGCATTTTAAAATCTTTATTTGAATGTGGCAACATAATACCACACTCTAAAATATTTCTGTGAACAAATCTCTGACAGACTCCTCCCCTATCAGCCAATCACTGTGTGCATAGTTAGTAGGCATGCTGACATCATCCATAGCAACAAGGTCAACCCCGCCCTTACTCTTAGCTTAAGACCTCTCTCTACTTCTTAGAAAAAGTTTGTCTCATCAGGGTGAAGGATCTGACGATCCTCAAATGCAAACTGTGTGTGTTTTGCCTCAGAGCAACCATACATTTGTGTTGTGTTTTGCTTTCTTTTTATATATTCTTCATTTATTCTTCATTCATTTATTCATTTATAATCATTAATCATTTTATTATTCCATTTAATCATATAATCATTTATAATAATCATTATAGTCATTTATATATTAATTTTATTGATTCATTAATTGATTAGTCATTTATATTATATTATAGTTGTTTTTTATATATTTTTTCCATTTTTGTTTAGTCTTATGACTGTGTAGTTTCAAGGGCTGTTTGTCTTCATAAATAAGAGATACAAGGGAATGTTTATAGAAACTCAAGGTTTATGGGATGTTGTTGTGAATCAGTTTGGTATAACAATACTTGTTGTCTGAGCATTGAGACATACGCAACCAAGACTATTCAATAAACTCTGCTCCTTTTTACCATCATACTTTGTCTCCTGCTTCTGCTCTTCACTTTCATTGGGTTTTTCCTCAGTCAACTTCTTGGCTGATAGAAGACTGTTAATAGTGTTTTGGGTATATTTGGGTATCAGACAAGACCTCCTGTTAACAGAGTTTGGGTATTAGACTACTCTGCTGACGAGTTGTTCTGATACTGGACAAACTAAGCTAAGAGTTCTCTCTTAAAACGTATTTACAAAGCTGCTGAGACAATGATTGGCTGATAGGGGATCTCTGTCAGAGATTTAGGCCTATTCATAGAAATATTGTAGAGTGCAATATTATTTTGCCACATTAAAATAAAGATTAAAAAATAAAAAATGTTGCCACATTCAAATAAAGATTTTAAAATACTGGCTAAGTGTCACTAATTAAACAACTATATGTTCAGTCTAAATGTCAGCCTCCTACATGTATGCTTTGCGTAAACAATTATTGAATATGTATAAACAGCCTTTTAATTAACAGAGAAGAATAATCATGGTTGATAGTGATTCAGTGAATCATGGTTCGCTCACTGAATCAAAACTTCCTCTGTGACTATAATGAGGAAGATATGCAGTGAAAGCAAGTTTAAAATAAAAAGTCAAACTGAAATGCTGGTGGATTATTAGGAGAGACTTCTTGAAGCACAAAAGGCTATTAAACTATTACATTTTCATTCATATGCACTATTAAACAAAATAGTTATTCCAAAACTGAATATTCTTTTATCAAATGAGAAATGAGAACTGCAGCTAAGGTGAATAAAACCTGGGTAAATTTGTAAATCTGGGAAAAATTACTGATAATAGGAATTAAAGATCTAATTTTCCATGATCTTTTGGCATATAAGAGGTCATTGTACTATAAACACATCCTATAAGTTTAAGAACTTAAAACTTTGTCATTACGCTAAAAAAAAAAAAGTTTATATTGAAGCCAAACTATTAAAACGACATTTTGGAATTTGTCACATTATGTCACATTATTACATCATAGTGTGACGAAAGACTGCCTCTGCAGAATAAGATCAACTCCTACTTCTTGTAACGCGGACTCGTAGGAAGCATGTAAAATCCAAGTGCGAGCTTTATTATACAGATCGTAGTCAGACAGGCAGGGTCAATCTCCAAACAAAAGTTGCGAAGGCAAAACAATAGCGTAATCCATATAAACAGGCAGAGTCCAAAAACCAGAGAGAGCAGTCCAAAGTGACAAATGAACAGGGCTGAGAAACGAGGCAAAAACTATGGCAATGAACTAGACAAAAGTGGCAAAAGCAAAGGAAAACAATGACAAGAAACCAAACCGTGTAAATCAAAAACAGGGCAATGAAAACAGGAAAAACGCTTGGTAGAGTCCGCTGAGCAAAACAATACTTCGCGGTCTCTGTTTGGTTTAGGCCTCCTTTTATGGCCACCAAACAGGAAGTAACCAACGAGGCAGCAGAGGGAGCAGCAACAGTCAGTTCATGGGTAAGGGCTCCCTCTGCTGGCTTGGCGTTACAGAACCCCCCCCAGGAGCGACCCCTGGCGCTCAAACAACAACAGTCCAGGAGGGTGGGGGAAACAGAGGCAAAACAGAGGGTGGGACGGAGGGCCAGGTCCATGTAGAGGAGGTGGGCCTGGATCGTGGAGCAGGGACAGACAGTGAAGCACTGGAGGACCTGGACCATGGAGCAGTGGCAGACAGTGAAGCACTGGAGAACCTGGGCCATGGAGCAGTGGCAGACAGTGAAGCACCGGAGGACCTGGACCATGGAGCTGTGGCAGACAGTGGAACCTTGGAGGACCTGGGCCGTGGAGCTGTGGCAGACAATGGAAACTTGGAGGACCTGGGCCGTGGAGCAATGGTAGACAGTGTGACCTTGGAGGACTTGGGCTGTGGAGCAGTAGCAGACCGTGAAACACTGGAGGACCTGGGCCGTGGAGCAATGGCAGACAGTGGAAACTTGGAGGACCTGGGCCGTGGAGCAATGGTAGACAGTGTGACCTTGGAGGACTTGGGCTGTGGAGCAGTAGCAGACCGTGAAACACTGGAGGGCCTGGGCCGTGGAGCAATGGCAGAGTAGGAAGCCATGGTGGAGTAGGCAGAGCAGGTAGAGCAGGGAGCCATGGCGAGGCAGGCAGAGCAGGCAGAACAGGAAGCCATGGCGAGGTAGGTAGAGCAGGCATAACAGGGAGCCATTGCAGGGCAGGCAGAGAAGGCAGAGCAGACAGGAGCAGAGATATCCACAGTGGAACTAGTGACATCCATAGCAGAGTGGTGTGTTCACGGACGATTTCCTTGGCCGTGGCATAACAGGTAGAGAGTTCATGATAGGCCCTCGTGGCTGTGACATGACAGGCAGAGAGTTCATGGGAGGACGCCGCCCCCATAGGAGGATTTACAACATATGCTGACACCTCTGGAGGCATGGGTGCAGATTCTTTGACAGACGTGGCAGTGAGTTCATAAATGGACGCCACCTCCATAGGAGGTTCTACAGCGTACGCTGACACCTCTGGAGGTATAGGCGCGAACTCATGGACAGACGAGGCCTCTGGAGCAGACTCGTGGATGGACGAGGCCTCTGGAGCAGACTCGTGGACGGACGAGGCCTCTGGAGCAGACTCGTGGACGGACGAGGCCTCTGGAGCACAGTGTGCAACCCACACACTGAAAATGGCAACGGCCATTACAGGCAGCACAGTAGATAGTGGGATGCTGTGGACTTGTGGCTTGGGAATGTGGGTTCTGCGTGGCTTGGGAGCGTGGGCTCTGGGAGTTCAGCTGATACGTGATGAGGCTCTTGGTGGTCAGCTGAGACGTGAGGTGGCTTAGGAAGGTCAGAGGGGACCTGGTGAGGTTCTGGTAGGACAGCCGTTTCTTGACTTGATTCATGGAGGTCTGCCATGACTTGACTCATGGAGGCCTGCCGTGGCTTGACTTGACTCAGGGAGGCCTGCCGTGACTTGACTTGACTCAGGGAGGCCTGCCGTGACTTGACTCGTGAAGAACAGCTGTGACTTGACTTGGCTCAGGGAGATCAGCTGTGGCTTGACTTGGTTCATGAAGGTCAGCTGTGGCTTGACTTGGCTCATGAAGGTCAGCTGTGGCTTGACTTGGCTCGGGAATAACAGCAGCAACTTGACTTGGCTCATGAAGATCTGCTGTAACTTGGCTTATGGAAATCGGCTGTGGTTTGGCTTAACATAGACAACCCAGCTGTAACTTGACTTGATTCAGGAACAACAGCTGTAACGTGACTTGACTCAGGAACAACAGCTGCGACTTGGCTTGACTCGTGGGACACAGCTGTGACTTGGCTTGACTCGTGGGGCACAGCTGTGACTTGGTTTGACTCGTGGAGGACAGCTGTATCTTGGCTTGACTCATGGAGAACAACAGCTGTGTCTTGGCTTGACTCATGGAGAACAACAGCTGTGTCTTGGCTTGACTCATGGAGAACAGCTGTAGCTTGGCTTGGCTCATGGAGAACAGCTGTATCTTGACTTGGCACAGAAAGTGTAGCCCTGACTTGACACCGGAGGATCAGGCATCACTTGATTTGCTTTGGGTGCAGCAGACATGGCGAGATGAGATTTGGATGAGATGATTTTGACTTGATGAGGCTCAGGCGTGGCAGCCATCTTGGCCGGGGACTGAGACGGGGCAGCCTATCTTGTGAACAGGCTTGGGGATGGCGGCCATCTTGTGAACAGGCTCGGGGATGGCGGCCATCTTGTGAACAGGCTCGGGGATGGCGGCCATCTTGTGGGCTGGCTCTGGGATGGCGGCCATCTTGTGGGCTGGCTCTGGGATGGCGGCCATCTTGTGAGCTGGTTGTAGGAGGGCAGGCATGGTGTGAGCAGGCCCTGGAGCGGCAGGCATGGCGTGAGCAGGCCCTGGAGCTGCAGGCATGGCGTGAGCAGGCCCTGGAGCGGCAGGCATGGCGTGAGCAGGTGGTGGTTTGGCAGATGTGGACTGAACAGGCTGTAGCTTGACAGACGTGACGTTAGCAGACCTTGACTTGGTGGGTGTGACTTGAACAGGCTTTGACTTGGCAGGCATGACGTGAACTGGTTTTGGCATGGTGGACATAACTTGAGTAGACTTTGGCTTGGCAGGCATGGCATGATAGGGCTCTGACGTTACTTGAATAATCCCAGATGAGACTTGAACAGGCTTTGGCTTGGTGGACATGATGTGAGCAGGCTTTGACTTGGTAGGCTTGGCGTGAAAGGTTTCTGGCTTGCTTGACATGACGTGAGCAGGTTGAGGTATGGGGGTTACTGCAGGATTGCGGGGTCCCCCCTCCGCAATCCCAACAGTAAAAGGTGAGCCGCTTAACCGGAGTGCAAGGTCTATGTATTTTTCAAGAGACCAATGTGGGGTATTACATGGCATCAAACATGAAATGTCCTTACATAAACCAAAACAGAAAATGTCCTTGAGAGATGTATCATTAAAGTCCACCTGATAGCACAGTTCACAGAAGTCAGTTACGTAATCCTCAATGGGCCGGTTACCTTGGCGGAGGTGGAGGAGGTGTGATGCTGGATCCATGGTTTGATCTGTATCTTCTGAAAGCCACTGGATTTTTGGGTGGCGAAGTATTCTGTAACACGGACTCGTAGGAAGCGTGTAAAATCCAAGTGCAAGCTTTATTATACAGATCGTAGTCAGACAGGCAGGGTCAATCTCCAAACAAACAAAGTTACGAAGGCAAAACAATAGCGTAATCCATATAAACAGGCAGAGTCCAAAAGCCAGAGAGAGCAGTCCAAAGTGACAAATGAACAGGGCTGAGAAACGAGGCAAAAACTATGGCAATGAACTAGACAAAACTGTGGCAAAAACAAAGGAAAACAATGACAAGAAACCAAACCGTGTAAATCGAAAACAGAAAAAACACTTGGTAGAGTCCGCTGAGCAAAACAGTACTTCACAGTCTCTGTTTGGTTTAGGCCTCCTTTTATGGCCACCAAACAGGAAGTAACCAACGAGGCAGCAGAGGGAGCAGCAACAGTCAGTTCATGGGTAAGGGCTCCCTTTGCTGGCTTGGCGTTACACTTCTACATCAATGCCTCTTTAGCAGTGAAAAAAACACAGCCTTTGCATTGCCTTCTTTCTGATCTTGGATGAACTTTACTTTTAATAAAGTTCCAGATTGCATCAGTAAGAACCTGTTTGTTCAATTCATTTTACTGCAGTTTTGTTTTGTTTTTTACAATTCAACACAGTGTTTTCTGGCTATATTGGATCCAATAGCAATGTTGCAACACACAAGCATTTTTATCATGTGTCAATATTGCTTTGCCTGTTACAGATCACCACCATTATTTATATATTGCTTTTTATAATGCAGATTGTGTTAAAGCTAGGGCTGTCCTCGAGTAAAGTTTTTTCTGGTCGACTAGTAGTTGTTAATTTTAACCATTAGTCGACTATTAGTCATATGTTTTTTAATAAACCATATAAATCATAATAATTAGCCTTTAATAGACTAATAAGTGCTCGAGCACACATAAAAAAAAGCTTGCCAGAGCACACCAGCAGATCTAATAATTGTGAACATGTCTGGGAAAAACAGCAAGGAGATTGCATTAATGTTTTAATAATTTATTGATAAACTAGCGCTTTCTTTGTTTTTCGGCTCAGGAGATGAAGTCAGGCGGCACTAAATTGTCATCTCCGCAGTAATGATGCACTTGAATGCATGTTTCATATGGCTTACATAATCTTTCTAATGTTTTCTATTTGAACTGGTTCATTTGAAATTAAACATTTCACAGATATTCTATAGATATATTTTTCATGTTGGAGTTTCCAAGTTTCGCGCTCAAGTTCACAGAGACCGAGACGGCAGAAAGCGCATCCTGTTTACTTTAATTATGTAGCACCCTCTTCCCCCTCAGGATGGCTTACCTGAGCACTTAGGACGGGCACTCGTGTTCGAATGGGATAGTCTCTCGACTGAATAAACCAAGGAACCTCTCTTAAAGTGCATATTGCAGGTTAGAGACCCCAGTGAGTTAGTTTATAGAAAAATAATGTAGGAACTAGATTTTCTTGAAAATACAATGGATCGCAATGATCGTTCAGACGTGGAGGAGCACAGAGCAGGTGTTTTAGTGAGAGACCAGTGTTAGCAAACGAAACTGAGGAAAATCAGTGCTGCAGGGAATTACATACATACTGCGTGGAGAATGTGACCCCCACACTTGATGTGCAGTGCTTGACTGATTATTTTATTACTCTGAGCTGAATACTTGAATGTATAAATAAATAGTAAATTAAAGATTTGAATATCAAAACAACCGGAAAAATGTTGTTAATCAATTACAAGTTGCCTATATTTAGGTCACGACTACATATAGTCACTTTTTAAAGCCATTGGTATAAGACAATCAATATTGACAGCATACAGGCAAGTTGTCTGCTGGGCCTATGGTATTCTGCATGTGTAAACCCTTACTTTCAAGTGTTGTGTCAGCCATTAGTAGACAGTTTACAGAAGAAGGATGACTTATAAAGGTTTTAAATGGCCCCATTTTGGTGAAAATCAAAAAATAATCACAATCACAAATGGTCTTACTGTATAAAAACTTGTTTATGAAGTTTACATCACATATATATCAAGCAGATCTACATTTATGGTTAATTCAATTCAGTTTTATTTATACAGCACTAAATCATAAATATTATTTCATAGCATTGTTAATACCTAACTCAAAACACAGCATTGCAACTATTTAAAAACATTCAACAATCTTTCAGTGTGGGTATCATACTAATGTGCGGCTCTGCACTTTAAAAACACATGCAAATACTGAATATCACTTTCATGATAATGCATTGAGTCAAGTCCCAGTAAAAATACGTTCGAGTCCGTGACAAATCCGAGTCACCTAAAAATTGTATTTGAGGCCGGACTCGAGTCCGAGTACCCCAACTCTAGCGAATTTCTTACGAAATGGATGGATTAATAACATATGATGCTGGTGGAGGAATTTCTAGAGTGTGTTTGCTTGATTGAGCATTGCAGTTCACACATTGTAGCATCGCGTGCAACAGTTTCTCATTAGACAAACGGTAGCTTTTGTTTCAATAAATAGTTTGAGATGAAGAAATTGCCATTGCATGCTTCTATTTAAATGACCTACTTTCGTGATAAAATATCACTGTAGCATGAACTTTTTCCATTTTCCATAAATTTCACCCAAAAGTCAAATATCCCTAACTTTCTCTCCGATTGGGTGTTTTTTCTCCTTTCTCTGATTTGTTATAACAACATCAGAAATCTGGAACCCAGAATATTTTGATCGATGAGCCATGAGAGCATTCCTAGTTGGTACTGTGCTCTACCCATTGGTTTAGCAATGAAAAAAGGCATGGAAATCGAGCAATGGAAGATTAAACATACAGTACAATGTAATTTTGAATGCACTTATGATTTTTATTTTAAAAGCCTATTACAGTTATGACAATATGACAATATTTTTGGTGAGTTTATAATGTAATCAATCTCTCATTGTTATTACATTATGAGCTCAAAATTTTATTAAGTTTTGAGAAAATTATTACATTATGAACATTTTATTACAATAATAATGTAATACTTGTTACATTATATGCAGTTTTTACTGTATAGTCTCACCAAATTCCACACTTTTAACTTGTGATAAAATCTAAAACTTAAGAGGTTAAGTTCGTTACAACAATGGTTTATAGATTTCAGCCTATATGCAGCCATTGAGTACTACAGCCATATAGTAGCTACTGATATTTTTGATATTTTTAGACCATTATATGTCACCAAACTCACCAAAATTTAAGGTTTTGGCTTTCTGAACTTACTGTTCAACTAACTGTGCTTGAGGGTTAAGATCATTCCACTCCAAACCACAGTGAGGCAGTGTTGCAAAGAAATTCTCTCGTTCTGGTTTTACGGTTGGACGAGTCTCGCGATAGAAGAAATCACATAGCCGCGGAGAAACATGGCAGCGCTGTTTGAAGGATACACGTTGTGTGGTGTTGGACCAGTGCAAAATTCCTGTAATCTAGGGATTCTGGGAGTTGAACAGGGCAGAGATAACGACCATATTCTCGTCACTGACTCTTCGAGATCTATTACCGTTTACAAGGTAAAATGAACTAGATATAAAGTACTGTTTGTCTAATGAGAGTTGTCGCACGAGGTGCTACAATGTGTGAACTGAAATGCTAAATCAAGCAAACACACTCTAGGATTTTCTCCACCAGCCTCATATGTTATTAATCCATCCATTTTGTAAGAAATTCGCTAGCTATTTGTATTACTGTTTAACAGTTTTTCTGCTGACTAGGTGTCTGATCAGAAGCCTACGGCCAGTTGGTCAGTGAAACAGGGACAGAAAATTTCTTGCCCTGCTGTGTTTAACACGCAGTCCCAGGAATATGTGGTCGTTACAGATGACAAGGTAAGAAGACCGATATGATGTTCCCCTTAAAACTGCTTCAATTTCACATGTTAAGAACTTCATTTAGGGATGATTTTTGTGTTGTAGGTCGTCAGAGTTTGGAAAGAAGATGATGTCAACCTGGAAAAGGCTTTTAAAGCAACAGTAAGTAAAATTAAATTTCATAAGGTTTGACCTGAACTGGTTACTTTTCAATCAGCAGGTGATTTTTGTCTTAACCTACAAATAGAATATTTTGCCTGTATGCTCTCACATAAAAGCTTATTTTATTGAGTTGTTAACTTTATACAAGTAAGAAATTGTACACACACACATTCAGAGGCAAGAGGCTTGTCTTGAGCTGCTGCCCCTTTAATTTTATATATGTTTTAATAAATTCTACTTATTTTGCTAATTATCATGCTACTGAAAGCTACATTGTATTTTTCAGGAGGGTGATAATGTTGCTGTTTTTTTAAGTAATTAAACTCACAGCTTCACTAAAGAGAGGCTGCACAGAACAGTTAGTTAAAACACAGTCTCTTTCTCAAATTCATTTCAATAAATGTAACCTTACTACATTTCTTATGACAGTGTCTTATTGCCATGTAAAAAAAAAAAAAAAAAAAAAAAAAAGATTACAAGATTAAAGGTGTAATATCTCTAGAATAACGTTGAAACTATGAGAATAAAGTTGAAATATTATGAGAATAAAGTTAATACTAAGAGAATTAAGTCAAATGTTTAGAGAATTAATTTGTAGCAGTTCAGTATTAAAGTTGCACATGCAAATGGCCTGGATTGGGAGCACTGGGAGATATTCCAAAATCTCATCTTTCAAAATCTGTCAGTTTTATAGCGAAATACAAAGAATATATCCATTACAATAATGTTTTTTTTTTAAATGTGGCATGACAGATTGCTGTATTCACTTAAGTTTAAGTGGCATGCAAATCAGTCATCTTTCCGATTACAATAATGAGACATTCATTTCATTTCATTTACATTAGGCTATACTGTTTTTTCCTGTCTTCTGATGTTCCTTCACTTTTATATTTTGCTATAAACTTGAAATAAACACGTTTATAATTAGGGCTGGGTATCGATTCAGATGTTCCGATTCGATTTCGATTTTCAAGTTCTTAATTCGATTTCGATTCGATATTTGATTTTCGATTTGATTTCGATTTGAATTCTTGATTTGACAATATGAATGAATATAGATTTAATACAAATCCTGCATTTAAAAAATAATAAATCTTCGGTTGGCTGTTAGGCTGCGGGGGTGCTAGAATCTGCACGTCTGGGTGATGTTTTGTCAAATGGCTCTGCAGATTTGTAGTATTACAGCATTTCACCTCAGAGTTACAAATCAGGCATATAGCTGTGTTCTTGTCCACTGTAACTTTATCATTCTTGCGCAATGTGAAATGCTTGCATACCTCTGACTTTTTATTTGAAGGTGTGGTTGGTATCGGGAACGCACCTGAATCCGCCATTTTATGAAGGAAATGAATGAATAACAGACTCTCCATTGTATCATAGCGCAAGGTAAATAATGGGATGACACCTAGTGGATTAGACTAGTAATAAGATCAGTGTAAATCTTATGTTTAATGCTTGTGTAAATAAATATCGAAAAAATCGATACGTGTCCATTGAGAATCGATTTTGAATCGACTACATTTTAAAAAACGATATATCGAAAAATCTATTTTTTTGCCCAGCCCTATTTATAATTAGAATTTTGTGATAACACTGACAGAATTTGAAAGCTGGGCTGTTATTAAAAGCAACAGAGCACAAACTTACTGCGATTACTGAGTGGCTGGTGCTCTACAGATACCGAATAGAAGACGTTAAATATTACGTCAAATCATTTACTGTGCTATACCGTGAATAAAACAGTTTGTTAATAGTCACTTAAAGGGGTCATATGATGCAGTTTCTTGTTGTCCTTTGTCTTTGGTGTGTTACAAGCCGTTTGTGCATATATAAGATCTGTGAAGTTGCAAAGCTTAAAGTCTCAAACCCAAAGAAATATTTATTATTATTGGGTAGATTTGCATAACACAGCCCATATGTATTTTCAAAGAAATAAGGCGTAACTTTTTATACTGACTCATGGCTGTAGTATTGTTTCAGCTGCTGGCATGTTGTGGAGATGTGGTGTGTTTCATTGTGAAAGTGAAAGTACTTTATTTAGCCTTCCAAATAAGGACACAACTAGAAATCAGTGGTTAAGTTATATTTACAATGCCGTTCTGGAGCAGTACAACGCAAATATTCGAGTGGGTGCTGCACATTTTACGGAGGACCGTTTCCTAAACCTGGGAGAGTAGCCTACAATGCCAGCTGTACACAATGGGTCAAGGCTATAAAGTGGGGCAATTTCAACATTGCAAGGACAGTCTGGTGTTTCTGACTCACGGTCTGTATGTTTTCATATTTTAAGAATTTGCTACTCAGATGAGTTTTGAGCAGTGTAGAGTAGTGCTTGTTGTTTGTCGTTTGTACGATCACAGTCGCTGGCATGGTGTTATGTTTACACAATGCAACGTGTAAAAAGACAGTACGAGTCATTATAATCAATAGTTATGTCCCCTCTGGATGCAACAAATGCCTAGTTTATAATGGGTTTTATTGTTTTTGTCTTGTCGCGCCGGGAAGCGGCATCCCAACGTGGTAAGGGGTGTAACATTTCGATCACACGCTTGAGGTATTCGGCCAATCACAACGCACCGGGTAGCTGGTCAATCAAAGAAAACCTCGATGTTCAGAAAAATGAGCTTTGTAAAACTTGACGGGTTTCAGAAAGGCGGGGCAGAGAGGAGCAACAATTTGCAGTATGTGGAAACTAATGTGCTTTTTGAACCTCAACCCGCATAAACACATTGCATTACACCAAATACACAAAGTAATGTTAATGCTAATCTTTTTAGCAACATCATATGACCCCTTTAACATTATATACCTCAGAAAAGACAATAATGTAACTTATGTTAATGAGTTGGAGTCCACTTCTACTTCAATAACGAATGAAATCTAAAACATGAAATATTACTTCCAAGCATACTGTCCCTGCGAGTATGACACATGGTATGATTTCTGCTAATAATCCCACATATATTTTTAGTCTTAAAATGGGTTAAATAAGAGAGCTATGGCACCCTCCAAAGGAATGTCGGTTGGGTGTGTGAGCTTATGTTAAAGGGGTGGTCTAATGGGTCTTTTTAAAAGCTTGATTGTGTTTATGGGGTGCAAAGCAACATGTCTTCATGCTTTGTTTTTTAATAATTGCATTATTTTTCAAATATTTTGCATTTATTTTACACTGCTTTTTAGCTAGCTTAAAAACGGCCAGTCGATTTCCTGTTTCTGTGAAGACCCTCCCTCATAAGTTCGCAATGGGCTCTGATTGGTTAGCTGGCCGAGTGTATTGTGATTGGCTAAAACGTCCCGCTCCTCATCAGCGGCATGTACTCTGGTTTTATTGTAAACAATGGCGTGGTCAATATTGCTTATCAATTTGAGACCGAATGAGACGCAGAGGATATTAGTGAAGAGAATTGTGCAGAACTTGTGCAAGCACAGCTCTTAATGGTAGGCCTGTTTTTTATTTTTTGTCTCATACTTTTAGATATGCTGCTATTATGCTATTGCTTATGCTAGCTTTTAATATACAGTTTTATCATGATTAAAGCTTTAATACAGAACGCCAATCGCATGCACGTCCATGTTTAACGCTTGTCATAGCCATGTGAAAATAAGTGTATAAGTGGAACAGTTCAGTGTTAGAGAGAGAGATGCAGAGCAGGGGATGAGGGGAACAGGGCTGAGAACTGCTGCTTTAGAACATTGATTTTAAAACTTGTCAATCCATTAGAATGCTTAGAAGACAGAATCGCGTTTTCTACAGCATATGAATAGATTTTTACGTGCACCCCTAGTCGTCTTCCTCTTCTCCAAAGCAGCGCAGCATTTAAGCACCCTTCATTGCATGTTACCGGGGGCAGGGTTATCTGGGTGTATGATGTCATTAACCCGGAATTATTTTGTTATAGTCTCTTACCAGCCGTTCTCTGTAGGCGACGCTATGCTAATTCTGTAAAACACACTTTCTCCCTTTGCATTGAACTTTGAGCTTTGTAACTTTGCAGATTTTGTTTATGCTCACACAGCTACATTATACACTAACAAAATTTAAAAAGGTGAAATCTTATTATATGATCCCTTTAAGATAAAAGTTGTTTCTGTTCAGTCTGTTAATAAATATTATATTCTTGATATTAAGCCGTTTCCATGAGTCCTTAAAATTGAGTCTTCCTCATCCCAGTAAAATAATGCGGCCACTCGGAGGCAATAATATTAAAATAAGTTCCAGTGGCCTGGCAACTTCTCTTAAGCTCTTAATCCGGGCCATTTGCATGCTAAATATAGGCTATATTGTAACTTTTAATTTCTACCACTTAGAATCTCCAAACATTTTGACTTTATTCTTGTAGTATGTTGATTTTATTCTTGTAATATTTTTTTACTTTATTCTCGAAATATTATGACTTTAAAATCTTTACATTTTTAATGTGGCACTAAAACGCCATCATACTTTTTTTAGATCTAGCAATCTGTAGATGAAATAATTTATGATTGCTTTAACTTGCCCATGATGGCAAGTCATTATAGTATAAGTGTAATTACATACAGTCATGTGAAAAAGTTAGGACACCCTATTGAATTCCATGGTTTTCCGTATCAGGACATCATTTAAAAAAAACTGGGCCTTGGCTGGTCTTACAATTTCAAAAATAAAACCTTGGATGAACAACAACACATGACAAATTGTACAGTGTCATTATTTACTGAGCAAAAATAAAGCCAAAATGGAAAAGCCATGTGAGACAAAGTTAGGACAACCTTACTGTTAACATTGGAATTAAGAGGGTAAATAACAGTCAAGCACAAACACAACCGCAAGTCTGAGTGCCTCTATAAAAGCATAAGCTTTGGCAGTTTGCTGGTCTGGAGCTTTCAGGTGTGTGTTAACACTATGCCAAGGAGGTAAGACATCAGCAATCATCTTAGGGAATCAGTTGTTGCTGCCATCAATCTGAGAAGAGTAATACGGCCATTTCCAAACAATTTTGAAGTTTATTCAGAAGTGGAAGACATTTAAAACAGACACCTCTCCTTCCAGGAGTGGACGTCCCAGAAAATTCACCCCAAGATCAGACCGTGTAAAGCTCAGAGAAATGGCAGACAACCCAAGAACTACACCTCAGACTCTACAGGCCTCAGTTAGCATGTTAAATGATAAAGTTCATGAGAATACCATTAGAAAAATATGGGACAAAAATAGCATGTTTGGAAGGCTTGGCAGAAGAAAGCCTCTTCTATCTAAAAAACAAAAAACAAAAAAACATTGCAGCACAGTTTAGGTCTGCAAAGTTGCATCTGAACAAAACACAAGTCTTCTAGAATAGTGTCCTTTGAACAGACCGATGTGAGAGACTGATAAAGTCACACAGAAAATAAATGCTTTGTCACACATGGCCTTTCCCTCTTGGCTGTATTTTTCTTAAATAATGACACTGTGTGATATGTCATGTGATGATGTTTATCTGAGGATTTATTTTCCAAGTTTTAAGACTTGCCAAGAACCAGATAATTTATGTCCTGATACAGAAAACCATGAAATTCAATAGGGTGTCCTAACTTTTTCACATATGACAGTGTGCGTTAAATTCAAGAGCCACTCTACATAAATTAGAAAAATATTAAATATGGCTGTTCCCATTTTTTTTTTTTAATTTAAAGTTCTTTGTTTTTCATTACCACTGTTTTTTAAGGTTTTTTTTTGTGTGTGTGTGTGTGTTTGCCATACTTTTTGTGGTGACTTTGAAGGATCATGTGACATTGAAGACTAAAGTAATAATGCTGAAAATTCAGTTTTATATCACAGGGATAAATTTTGTTTTCACAAATTAAAGTAGAAAAGCATCATATTAAATTGCACTAATATTTCACAATATTACGGTTTTGTGCATTTTTGTTAAAATAAATGCAGCCTTGATGAGCATAAACTTATTAAAAAAAAAAAAAAATACAAAATTTACTGTTCCCAGACTTTTAAACAGCAGTGTAGGTATAAAGCTACCAAGCTCATCTAAAAATCTAAGCTTATATGCAGTCATGCTTAAAACTATTGATTCTAAAACTTATTTGTGTTTTATATTATCTTTATGGATTTCTATTATATTAAAATAAAAGCTTTATTATTAAACAAAAATGACTTGTGTGTAGTGTGTATATACATATATGTGTGTATTTATGCATAATATGCACAGTACACACACATAGTATGTAAATATAAACCTATTTTGAATCGAATTTTGAACACATTTATTTGCAGTTTTAAATGTGGGTTCACTTGCGAGTTGCAACAGCCGCATGGTTTGTGCAGTGCATCGTTTTAAAGCTAATGCTAACCATTTTAGTACTGCATTAGCTTCATGTGTGATGTTCAATGCTCATTTATGTCAAGGCCTGTTTATATGAAGTGTAAGTTTCTAGTTTAATTCCTGAAATCGGCCAAATTTAGTGACTTCCAGTTGTGTCATGTTTTATTCGACTGTTGAGATGTCTATGAACCTGTTGTTTGATTTCTCTTGGAAAGAGCAGTTTTGATCAAGTGGATTGACATTTACACTGCAAAATCAATGTGGCCATATTTTCGACCACCTCCAAATGTTAAAGTGGACTATTTTAAAAACACTTTGGACTCCAGTCACAAATGGATTGTCTGAAACTGATGTTAATAAGTGTAACATTTAAACCTCAATATCTTGAGTTTTTTAGTGGTTTTTTTTTTTTTTTTTTTTTTTTTTGACTCTTTCAGGTTTCAGCTGATGTTCTCAGAGTGCTGTCAGCTACTGACGTTGAGCCTGTGGTACTATTTTGCTGTGGGGCTGTCAGGTTCCTGGACTCACTGCTTGCTTCCCCACAACAGCCCATAGAGGTTGTCTTGGCAGAGGATGAAATTATCAGGTCAGATCACAGACTTCTGACTATAACATTTAAAGCAGGGCTTTATATTATTAAAGCTGCAGTTCATACATTTTTTTGGGTTAAAGTGCCCCTATTATGGATTTTTGAAATTACCTTTCATGCATTGTGTAACAGCTCTAAGTGAATGCAAACATCCTGCAATTGTTTTAAATCTGAAAGTGCACCGTGTGTGCGTGATGTGTCCATGTGAATCCTCATGTTCTGTTGTTTGCTGCTTTTTGCGCATGTAAAATGAATCGCTGAAAAACAAATTTACGTATTTTTGACAGGTGACAGACACTTATTTTTTCTAAAATAATTAAATTCTACTTTAAAATAATCTTGTCGGTTAACATTTAATAATCGGTTAATGAGCGTTGGCTGTCGGTTAGGAAAAATAACTGAAATGAACACGGAGTCATTTGTTGTTTGTGTCAAACTCTATGGTGTTAGACATTATCCTCAGAACAAACAACAGAACAATACAAGGCAAATAGAAATATGATCCAGGCCAAACAGACACTAAGAGACTATCAACACATGTACTCTAAATGAATTTTCCATATTACTGCTCTTGTAATTTTCTTAGTAGAGTATTTCTATCGGTTGTGTATTGGCACTGCTCTTTTTGCACAGATTTCTAATAGTTTGAGAAGTAGCTGTGAGTACTGGTGATTACCATATCAGATTAGATATTTCATGTTGCACAAAAAGACCCACTGTGAGTGGTGAAGTAATGTAAGCCTGGAATTTCTTGTCAAGTTTGTTATAAGAGCTCAATTTAAATAAATTGAAGGCTTACCATAGTGAATCGGGATATACAAAAACACAATTTTGAACGCTATTTTATTTTTTGTTTTGCAGTTTTTAAATATGGGTTTACTTTCAACACCGGTGTGGTTTGTGCAGTGTATTGTTTTAATACTGCCTTAGCTCAGTATGTGATTTTCAGTGCTCAATTATGTCAAGAGCTGTTTAAATGAAGTGTAAGTGTCTTGTTTAATCCCTTTTCACAGGTGGAGCTCTATCGTTAAGGCAGAGCACCAGCTTGTCATTTTGTTCAGCACAGAAAAGGTTTTTTCCTTTGAATCTTTGTGGATATTTATTCTATCAGTACATAATGGATATAAGCTAAAAATCAGCTCTAAACTTTTTTTTTTGTTCTTTTTTTAGAGAGGAGAGCATTGCCTGTATGTTCAGAGATTTAACCCCAACACTCTTGTGAAACACAGATTTGAGACTGAACCTGGTCTCTCTGCACCCATTAGCTTCTCTGCCACATGCAGGGGTAGTAATATACACCTGTTATACTTATGTAAGTCTGTTCTTATTTGTTTTATCATCTGACCCAAATTACAGTTTTGTAGTACTAGCAACCAAATTGCGCTGCATTATTTCAGATTTGAATGGCAGTGTGTATGAGAGTCTGTTGCCACTCAGAAGTTCATCTACAGGAGCTGAAGGTGTCCAGGCGCTATCTCGCTCCCTATGTCTCAGTCTTCCTCTTGGGGAAGAAAAACTGATGTCTGGTGCTGCTGTTGTGCTTGATGAGGCTCATGTAGCTGTGGTTGGATTCCCCCACCCCTCTGCTGGAGCTTGTAAAGGTGATCTTCAAAACTAATAATTGATTCTGTTCATTAGGGCTGTGCAGTATTTTTGCAGACTAAAAGATATAATAGCTATTATTTTAACAGGAAGTCTCATTGAGATTAAAATCTCTTTTACAAGAGAGACCTGGTCAAGGTATTAGCTATATATTAAGACAGCATTTTAAAATACAAAAAATACGCAGTATGTAATATAACAAAATAGGAGTGTGCAATGTGTATCGTCTGTGATATCGTAACTGTTGTTTTAACAATGTGCGATTTGACATTAGCGAGTATAAAAAGCAATAAGCAAACAAAGCACCCCTACAGAGTGCATGCATGCATGCATACATTACATGACTATAGGTTAAACTAGTGCACTATGCATTTAGCATGGTTCAGTCTATTAAAATGCATTTAGAAAGGTCATAAAATTCAAGATAAGGGGGCAGAAAATGTATACGTTTAAATCATTTCATATAGTTAATATCACACAAACAGTGACTTTTTTTTCCCTGAATGAATCAACCATTTTAATGATTTTGTTCAATCACAATGACTCGCCTAACAGTGACTTGCTGCCATCTACTGCCAGTTTTAATTTTACATTTAAAGTATCTTTTCATTTTGAAATAATTCAAAATATCAGTATTTGACGTTGTATGTTTAAAATATCTAAGCAGTATTTATGTATTTGTAACTGCAGGTTAAAGCATTCCGTGTCCCTCTGAACTGCATTAAACGGTGTGTAAATGCATCTAAATGCTAGTTCTGTAAAAACTAAAAACTAGTTCTGTAAAAACTTAAGGAACATTGAAAAGCAAACACTTGGAAGATCATAGCTGTTAACTACCAGCACTAAGACAAATAAGGGTAAAACCAGTTTGAAGCTGAACAATTTTAATTTAAAATCAATTTTAAGCTCACCAGAGCTTTGGAATTACTGAAATGGAGCAAGTATTTAAATCAGAATGAAAGTGTATTTTTGCTTGAATGCCCTTACCAAAATAATTTAAATAAATAGAAAACAGAATGTGGAACCCCTTTAGATATATCAGGAAAATCAGATTTGAGATCCTCCACATGAACATGCTAAATTGCCCATCACAACCCCCCGACAGTGTTTTTAAATTCAGTGTTTCGATGTTGTTGTACAATACATATACTATGATTACTATATGAATTATAACCATTATAAGACTTTCACAAACACAAGACTACTGCACACCCCTACTCTACCATTCTCATGATTGACATTGTGCTACTTTTTTAAACCTCCCTCCACCCCCTTCCCTTTTTTTATTACTCTGTATCTGATTGGTCCAGTGATCATTGGGTTGTTGTCATCCATAGATTACCTTTGCATCTGGAACACGCATTTTCAAACTCTTCAGGCTAGTAAGGAAATGGCAGGAAGAATCTATAGTAAGGTGTGATTATTTTATATATATGTATATGTGTGTGTGTGTGTGTGTGTATATATTAGCGGTTGGGTCGTAAAAATTTCATCATAATCTGTTATTACCTGTCATTTAAATTTTCATATTTTAATTAGAATCATGATTTCATGATTTTAATCATGAACCTAACGTTACAGGACGACAGTGCAGTGTTTAAAAACAAACATAATGCGCTAGGGCTGGGTAATACACACATATGTATGTGTATATGTATGTGTGTTTGTGTGTGTTCTTTGTAAACATTTCATGAAGATGCTACATAAGTTTGATCTTGCAATAAGAGAAACACATAATTTCTCCTGAATACAGTTGTGGTGTTATTCTGGGAAGCTGTATGTCTGTCATGGGAAGATGCTGTCAGTAATTCCTTTTGAGTGCCAGAAGTCATCTCTTGCAGTTGCCATGGGAAAACTGAAGGAGCCAAGTCAGAGTGGTAAAGACTTTTCTGTTGAAATATAGAACTGCCATTCTACATTTCATATATGTCTTTTCTAGAGTGAAATTAAAAACATGTTAAATGACCTTTTGCCTTTATCTTATGCAGAATCCAAATCACGCAGCTTTGCGTCTTCCTGGACTGCCCAGTCTTACGGTGATGTCACACAGGCAACAGAAATCAAAAGCAGAATGTCAACCAGAAATGTAAGAGACTGTTTTGATTTTACAGTGGGTTTAATTCTTGGATTTAATTACATGGCAAAGCAAGAACTGAGAAAAAAAAAAAAAAGATCCAAGTCGCATTGGGTACAAGTCACATTTGTTTTTTGAGAATGTGTGAGTTCAAATATGATGTGGTCACATTTTTGTGAGTACGTGGTGTGCGCTGCTCCAAAGCGTCTGCTCCATACAGCAAGTGTTGCAGAGCCATGGCACATTGTAGCAGGAGTCAGATTTCATTGCTCACGTAAAGAGAGGTGCTTTCAGTACAAGCACCCTGGGTGTTGAGCCTGTGTCAGCAAGAGCATGAAGGTGTGCGCAGCAAAAATAACGTGTATATTAAGGAAATGATGGCAAAGAATTTGGTTTTCACCCTAAAGTAAAAGACAGCTTCTTAAAACCAGATGTGATGAATCGGTGTGCAACGGTACGTCGGTTCATACCGAATGGTTCACAGGGTAAATTTATCACTATGCCCTTCGAAGGGCAGAGCCCTTGGAGTTTAGACTTTGGAGTGAATAGAGCATGTGCGTGCCATTTATGTAGATGTTTGGAATGCATAGGGCTACACGATAAATTGCATGTGATTTATGCGCAACTGATAAGCTACGCAATATTGCGTTCATAATCGCAGATGAATCGCATTAGATTATGAACACGATTTTGCGTATCTTGTCAGTGATTTTACAGCTGTGTGTATTAATTGCCACTCCAGCTGAACGCACGTGATAGAGATTTACTACTAATCACAGAACCAGCTTTACTGACTAGATGAGCATGGCAATCGCATGCGATTTAGCGTGCAGTCCTAAGAATGCAGTTGGCAAAGGGAGCGACGTAATTTCCTCATCTTCAGCTGGCATGTTCCTGTGACAACACAGCATGGTGTCTGTCAGTAGATGTCTTTTTATTGTTGTTAGCATAACTGTTGCAAAGAACATATATATTGTATATTTTAAAAAGTTTTATATATATTACTATTTTTATATATTATATAGTATATTTTAAAAACTTTTTCAAATATATGTTTATTTGCAACAGTTATGCTAAAAGCTTGTTGTCTTTTTGCTGTTTACCTCATGTTGAGCTTTGGAGGCCTGCTTTCTTTCTTTCTTTATTTATTTGATTCCTCTGTATTTCCTAAACGTTTTGTAATTTATTAGTTAGTGTATAATACAGCATGTCGTGTGTGCCGTGCCTCGATGTATTGGTTTTAAAAGTAATGTAAGTGGGGGTATAAATTAGGGCTGCCCCCGACTAAAGATATTCCTAGTCGACTAACACTCCTCCATTTTAGCGATTAGTCGAATAATCGTTCATTTATGATATTAATATAATAACTTGCGTATATACAGGGAAAGGTACAGTCCAAGTTGAAGTTTAACACTTCCATATGACAGAAAATGCCTAAGCATGATATTAGCGCGTTCAAAATGAAAATTAAGCGCTTAAAACAGAATAGTAAAGCCTTTAAAGTATACAGCGCTTACGGACACAAAAATCAGTGGCCGGAATGTTATAGGCTAATTATAATATAAAAACAGCAATCAGACTGCCTGTGCATTTTAATAATTTATCATCAAAAATACAAACTGTAACAGTTACATGTCAAACAAACAAACAAAAAAAAAACAATTTTGAATAAAATAAACTAAAATTCGTTCTTTAAAATAAATCAAATAAACTTAGGCCTAGTACAAAACAAGGCAAAAAAAACAAATAAATACTGTAGCAAAAACGCTGTTTGGTATAAAAATACAGTGGAAAATTAATATAATTTTTATATTGTTCAAAAGGAAAATTAACAAAAACGAACAATTTAATAAATGCACATGGCACATCGCACAACGCCAAAACTTAGAATAAAAAAGAAGGCAAACAAATTAACAGCCTAAGTATTTGATTAAATTGTTTAGAACAACTATATTTAAGACAAAATGTGGAACAAATAATTTAAAGAACACTAATACAAATCAAAAATATCAGAGCAAAGCCGCAAACTGCCATTAAGACGACGGATGAGTCTTGACCTGAAACAACAAATTGCAAACATCAGACTAATTTTTCTAACAGAATAAAAAACAACTTCTGCATTATATAAAAACGAATAAATAAAAATATGTATTTATTTATTTGAATAAAAATACCCGTTTTTTTTAATAGCCTAACGGATAGCAAACAGAAACACTACAAAAAGGAAATTAAGCATTCTTACCTAAGCTTTCAATTCGATTTTATTTTTTTCATATTATGTGAGAGGAACACCAGCTTGTCCCCATTGTTGGGAAGAAGGGAGCTTCTCGACTTGTTCACAATGAAGCTGGTGTTCTGACAATTTGTGCTACCCTGTCAGATTTTGCTACCTCCCATTAAAACAGATGGTAGCATAATTTGACAGCGAAAAATGCTACCTATCAGATTTTGCTTCCAGCATGATATTAATATTGTGTGAGGCTTTATTAACGTGTACACCTACCCCAACCCTAAACATAACATTACAGTATGAAAAACACAGTGTTGGTAGCACAATCTGACAGGTAGCATTATTTGTTAAAACACCGGCCTTTGAAAAGATGCGCTCTGATGGAGTGGATGTGGAAGGGATACAGTGGAGGCGTTTAGCTGCTTTGACTTTTTTCAAAATGATCCCACACTTTGGACTTTTTTCCTGACATAATTATTAGCATCAGCCAGACACCTCTCCCACAAGTGCGCTTTGGTATACCGCGAGGCACGAGATCGCGTTGATCTCTCGTTGCTTTGATGTCATACACTGACTGCGCAGCCCCTGATTGCGTAATTTCAGGTGAATTTCTTTTTTTTTTTTTTTTTTTTTTTTTTTTTTTTTTGCGACTAACCGACTAATGAAAATGTATTCGACCAAGCCCTCTTCATATCAACTAACGTTTAGTCGACTATCTGGGGGCAGCCCTAGTATAAATTAGGGCTGCAACGATTAATCGAACGATGTCGTGAGGCGCGTTTAGTCAATGAAGCCGGTACTTTGATTAGTAGTAAAGCTCCATCACGTGCGTTCAGCTGGAGCGGCAAGTAATACACAGAGCCGTAAAGCACTGACAAGCACTGACAAATTTTTGGCGTAGCTTGTCAGTGCTTTACGGCTCTGTGTATTACTTGCTCTGTGTACTGAACGCACGTGATGGAGCTTTACTACTAATCAAAGTACCGGCTTCATTGACTAAACGCGCCTCACGACATCGTTCGATTAATCGTTGCAGCCCTAGTGTAAATCAGATGGTTTGTCACAATACGATACAATATACTCTCATACCCAGTGATATGATATTTGCTGAAACTTTAAAAAATTCTACAGTAAGATTTGATACAGCAGTATATAGATCGATATGTTAATATTATATTATATACCTATTTTAAAGAATCATCTACATTTTTCTTAAATCACAATTGATTAGTTAGCATTAGATTTATTATTAGTTTGTTTTCAATTTAAGAACAAAGCACAGAACCAGTATACTGATAACATGCATTTTCTTTGTTAACTGTTTACATCAATTGTATAACTATAGTATACTAATAACATGCCTAACTGACTGTGTTTACTAGGATATTCACAAAAATGTGCATTTTGGTGTAATTAGGGGCCAAGCACTGAAGGTGCGATGAGACCTATTGTATCTGTTGACGTTCTTCTTCTTCTTCCAATCTCTTGAGTCTGTGGCAGCCCATAAAACTGCTTGCAGGACAGTTGTGAAATTTGGCACACTCATAAAGAACAGTCTCAACATTAACCATAGTAAGTTTGAAGTCTCTAACTCAAACTCTCTAGCGCCACCACTTGTCCAAAATTGCAATCATTTTATGCTAATAACTTTTGAACCTGAAATTATTTTTTCCTCTGAATCCTTGGGTCATGCCAAGTCGAATGAAGTCCAAAATTCAAAAATCGTAAGGTTTAGTATTTTTCCTATAATTTTTGTTTGTAAAACCTACTTTTTTCGAACTCGTCCTAGACGGTTTGTCTGATTTTTCACTAAAATTGACTCAGATCATCTTCAGACCATGCTGGCAAAAAGTTATGGAATTCAAGTTGATTACTCAAACCGTTCTTGAATAATGCACGGACGAATTTTACGAACAGTGTGCAAAAATGGATGCGAGGCTGTGTCTCTGGTTTAAACAACGGTTTAGGCCAAACCAGCATGGCCTGAGGCTACCGGCAGTGTTTCTGTGCAGTGCCACTTAGTAGTCAGGAGATAAGAAAAATGGCTATTTTTGCTTAGAACTTCTGAATGGTTTGGCCAAAAATCACAAAACTCGGTGCATCATGCTGAGTCCAACCATACCCAGTTTTCCCATGTTGGCCATATTGAATTGTCAAAATGTTATATTTTACGAACGCACTGACGTTATCATTATGAAACACTGTATGTGTCTTCGACACCGCGGCCTGACAGTACTCAAAGTTTGGCGGCAGCGCCACCTTGTGGCCAAAAGTTTTAAAGAAATTTCCAAAAATGCTAATAACTTTTGCATACATTAGCCTATTGTAATGTTTTGTTGCAAATTAATTAAAAATTGATAGTGATGTATAGTGATATATCTCATCTTAATTAAATATAAATACACTGTACACAATTACACTTAAAAATAGGGGGCACTATGTGTGCTGTATAAATAACGTTTAGGATGTGAAGGAATTTGTGTATAACTCGTTTGTGGCTTTTCATCATTATAGACATACACATTATATACATTTTTTTTTTTTTTTTTTTTTTTTTTTTTAATTCAGAAACGTGCAGTGCTACTATTTCTTTTTTCCTGTTTGAATTTTATTATGCTGCAGATAAAAATAGAACAGGCCTATAGGCTAAGGTTAAATGATGTGAATATGCATCTCCAGAATAATCGCATGCACAGATGCACATTGCCATTATAGTAGTCAGCACCGAACAACAGGCAAATAAAATACAGACTGAGCTTACAAAAGTGACATTACAAAAGTAACATTAATGACAGGCAGCAGTGGCTGATGTCTGTGCACGGCTCCAAAACACCCTTGTTTTCTTTCTCAACTCTACATTCACTAACCGATTGTGTTTATGGGATATTTTGGGGTATTTTATTAATTCTTTCCTTTATCTTAGTAAAACGTGAGGCACTGTATAATTTTGTTCCCAATTTTGTAATTTTGTTATTTAGGCCTAAAACAAATAAATTAAACCTGGCCACGATTTAGCTGAATCATTTAAACTGAAAAGGGATGGATTAATAAAACATCCTCACTTTTAATCTCAAGTTCTCTCATTATAATCATCAGTGCATAGATGTGCAACTTCATGATACAATTTGAGTTAAAAAAAAAATCCAGGAGTGTCGCCTCATTAAATTATCACTCATGAAATTTGACACATCAACAAAAATATAAAATGTCAATATAAATATGAAACGGCTAAATAAATATCATGATTATAGAAATAGGCTGTTTATCTCCGTTAATGTAAGGATGATGCATTCGTTATATAAATGACTAAAATAACTAAAAAATAATTACTAAATAGTCTTTTTTTTTTTTTTTTTTTTTTTTTTTTAAATATGTATTAATACTTTTAAGAAGAATAGGGCAATAAAAGTAATCCTTACCATAAAAAAAACTAAAGTCTTTACCAAAAGAATAAAACCCTGTTTAACTTGTGCATTTGGGTCTGTATTTTACAGGGAGAGGCCGGCACGATCACTTGAATTTTTTCCTGATAGCCTAATGAAATTTAAAATTAGGGTGCCTCACATACATGGAAATATATCTACTAGGGGTGAGAATCGCAGGGTACCTCACGGTACAATAATATCGTGATAAATGGCTCACAATAACAATAATATCACAATACAGCGATTTTTGCAATAATCGATAAATATTGCTAGACAATCCCATAATGATACATTAAGATATCAGTCTAACTGAGAAAACAAAATGCCTGAGAAAAGGTTGTGCAAGTTTTTTCTAAGTCCAAGCTGTTAGAAAACAGAACAAACGTTCTGTAAATCAAATTTAACATAATTTTTATTTTTGGGCTTAGCTTACACTATGTGTAAACCAGCGCATTTAACTGCTTATCAATATATTGTACTAAATTCCTTATTTTATCACATCGTATTTCTAATTAACGCATATAGATGTTACTGAGGTGAATGTTTGTTACTATATACAGACGGATTCTGATATATCGTATTTGTTTACATCAGTCTAAACCACATTTGCCTCCTCTGTTAATTTAAGGACTGTACAATGCAGGATAGTGTAAGTGACAATTGAACAATCATTTTAGTTTCATAGTGGACTAGCGTTACCGCTCGGACAAGATTTAGTTTCATCATCCATGCCATAGGTACAGGTTTATGTTTCCACTAGTCAGTGAGAGAGAAGGGAGAGAGAGGAAGAGCATCTAGAGCGCTGCACTCTCATATGGGAAATCCACCTGCGATCCGAGCTGAGAGGTTAGGCTACTTGTAGACTAAATATGCATTCTGCAATAATAATGAGATCAGTACGGTCCATGCTGATAGCTGTTCCAGGGCAGTTTTAGTTCTCATCTCTCTCTCTCTCTCTCTATGTATATATATAAATATAAATATAAATTTATGTATTTATATATTATGGGGTCTGTTATGGGGTCCACTCAGTGATCAGAGCTTCACTAGATG